>NW_025064892.1:663920-729497 GCF_019112545.1 Guyanagaster necrorhizus
ACTGTATTTGGTGATTGTGTATTGAGTGGTTAGGTGTTGGTGTTTGAGAGTTCATTCCTCATTCACTTCTCTTAGTCACTTAGCTGTTACCAAGCACATCATCACTCTCACTGGTAAATCTCCAGCTTTGAGCTAAAGTTTATTCATGCCATTCTACTCTTGAGCCAGTCTTAAGGCCTTGTGACACATCAAGCAAATAGCATATCAGTAAACTCAGTTGACTTCCCAAAGTGTAAGGAAGCTTCTGTTTATCATATGTTATAGCTCATATGATGCTTGGGTTTAACAATTAGCTTCTCTTTCTCAAGCCTAATTGTGCTGAGAAACTGAATGCCTCTCATCCTTAATTCCTCAGACCCTAACTTTACCCATGAGTTCTTCAAACTCCTTGCTGCCATCATCGAAACATTACTAGGATTATTGGTGATCATACAGCTGTGCTGTAGACACCAATCAATCACTGCCTGAGCAATCTGACACTATTAAGAATTTCAACATATCAAAACTATCTTATGAAATGTCACCCCCAATCTCTCTCTCCACAATATCCCTCTCTCTGCCAGACAGTTCTTTTGACCCTCAGAGAGAACAGGATCTGAAACTATCTCTAAAAGCTCACCTGAAGGGTATTCTGAGAAAGAAGAAGAATATTGATACTCACTCTGATCTCTGACAGCAGTCATCAGAGACCCTGGCAACTCTTAGGTTACAGGGTTTTGAGGACCAACCCTTTGATGAGCCAGCCATCCTAGAAGTGCTACCTGCAGCTCCACAAGAACCAACCTCTCGATGGCTTCTGCATCTAGTATTGAATGTCATGCCAGAGACTCTCTTGATGTCTCTAGGATGGCTCAAGAGGGTGGAAGTCCCCATAATAGCACCCACAACTCCTTATACACAACTCCAGCAGGAAGCAGTGAAAGCCTCTCTGTAGAGTTATATGTTGGAAACATGAGCACTGACAGCAAAGGAAATAGAACAGGGGTCATCTGAACTGATGACCCATTCTTCAACTACAGAAGTGAGGAGAAACAATAGTGGCAAGCAGCAGGAGAAGCTGCAGATCAAGCAGAAGCTGCAGAATGAACAGATGCTGTTAAGTGTCTTGCTCTTTAGCTGGAGAATCTCACTTCAAGCAGAAGCAGAAGCCTATGAATATCACCTACACCACTACAACCAGCTGACTCTATCAATCTAGTCCTCCCTCCAGAGGACCAGATCTGACAAAATGATTCTCTTATCAAGTACTTTACTGAGCAAGCATACAGCAAGTATGAGGCAGTCTGAGAGAATGCCCTCTTCAGATGATACCTATGGGTCTGAGAGGCAGCAGATTGAAGATGGGGCTCTGGAAGCTCTGGAACTTCCACTTTGGACTGAACCCTTATCAAGTTCAACATTGTCTTCAGAGAGCCAAGCACCCCTGCCCAGTCTGAGTATGACCCATGGTCAGAGACCTCTGAGGGCACTATCCACATGAACAATATCCACTAGAGAGCATCACTCAATCTCAACAACAACTGCCTATTATCATATAGGACTGATTCTATTGCTCAGACCAATAATATCTCAGAAAGAGCAAGAGACCTATCCAGCATCAGAGAAGACTTTGGAGGCAATGAGGAGCATCTCAACCCCACCAGAGATCTCAAGTGAATCCTGAATGGGCATATTGCCTCACTCTTCCTCCAACTCTGATTCTACTAAAACTTCCACAGATATTACCAAGCAGTGATGATAGAAGCAGCAAGGGTTGAGAAGCAGCAACAGACCCAGCTACAATCCTCCTCAAGTCCTGAGCCTGGACTCAGCAATGCTAGGCCCAGCACTTAATATCCTCAACCAGGATGCTTCAGCAGATTATAATCTGTGTGACAACTCCCTCCTCAAGAGAGACACAGAAGAGATGGATACCAAGAGACTTGAGGAGAGAGAGGTTGAGGACCCACTCTCTGAATGGGAAAGTATGTTCTTGCAACAACCAACAGAGAAGGAGCTAGCCAAAAAGGTGCAGGAGAAGCACCAGATGGAGTTTTTACAGCTGTACCAGGAAGAGGCAGCTATGCTATGGAAGAATGACACCTGGTTGGTGTTGTCTATGGGACTCAGATATATCACTGCCAATAGAGTCAAGTGAGTGGATATTCTGCAACATGCTGCCACTGAGCAGGCAATTTTTATATTTAATGAAAGACATTTAGATCATCAGATAGTGTCTTTACCATCTTATAAGTCCAAATTTGATATTACTCCAATGTCATGGATGCTGAGCATCATGCCAAGCAGAGCTGTGTACATGGCACTATCAATCTGAAGTGCTGCTTCATCCTAATACATGTTCACCACTTCTGCCATCTGGAGTATAGCATTCCAGCTTACCCAGAGCCATCCTTGGCTGTGAGATCCTTACCAAAACCTGTGGAAACAGCTGACATGCCAACCCTTTGTCAGGCAACCACTCTCTGATGAGGCCACTGAAAGTGGTGGAGGAAAGAAACTGGTTCAAGATGATCCTGAAGTAGTTTGACTCAGATTCACCATCAAGAATAGGGTAATTATCTGCAAAGAAGAAGCACTCTGAGGGAGCCTGGTCACAGACAACAACTCTCTCCATTTGTTTTCTGGACTATCAACTGACTGGTGGCAACCTCTTTTTTTAAAATGGCCCAATCTGATGGGCCTGCTCTCTGAGAATGCTGCAGTCCTGAACTGCTGATCTGACTTACTTCAGAAGCCCCATCCCTTCAAAGGCATCTCTAATGACATCAACCACTTTCTGATCAACTGTGAGCAGTATTTTGAGATATACATCAGCTACCTTAGGACTGTCATGAATAAGGTCATCTTTGCTGCCTCATATCTTGAGGAAAAAGCTAAAACATGGTGAATCTTCATTTCCCCTAACTTCTAATCATCAACTCAGGAACACTACTGGTACCCCTCATGGCCCATCTTTAAACAAATGCTTCATAACAAATTCATTGACCTAGCAGTACAAGAAGTCCATAAGCAAAAGATTAAGAATTATAAGATAGGAGATAAGATGGCAACTAATTACTTTGATGAGTTGGAGAGGCTCATGAAGCTCACTGGCATCCAGAATAATATGACCAACAACAGCTGTATAGTCAAGGTCCTCAAGTGAGGAGTCCTCTTCTCATACATTATGATGATCTCAGCAATCAGCATCAAAGCTCTGATGCTGATCGACTATGACAAATGGAAGGAGCAGATCATCAAAATATACAAGAAGCAACAAAGGCAGAAAGTGGAACAGTCAACCCTGCAAAATTATATGAAGAAGTCTACTCTGCCAACTCTGAACAAATCATTGGGGACAATTGCTGAGAAATCACAGGGATCCTCTATGGCCTTGCCATTATACAGCATGCAGAAGACAGGAACTGAGATGACATACACTGGGGTAGAGAAGCCTATAGACATTAATCAGATAAAGAAGGAGGGCAAGTGCTTCAACTGCAGCCAAAAGAGCCATATGGTGAAGGACTGCCCAAAGAAGAAGCATACTCACAAGAACATATAGGCACAGATCGCTGAGCTTCAAAAGGAAGAAGAATAACTCAGCACAGAAATAAAGGTGGAGAAGGTAAAGACAGGGCCAGTCAGTGAGCGATTTCACTGCACTGGCTGAAGGACTTCACAGTGTGTGAACAATAGCCACTGAGCAGACTAATACTCTCTCTGTAGTTACACATATGCCTAACTTATGCATGCATTTGGATATACCTAATATGACTTTCATTTCACATATCCAAGAATTGTTGGAACCAAAAACTCAAATGTCTTCAGGCTAAACAGGAGAAGAGACCCCCAAAACATGGCTTAAGCCCTTCAACACCAAGTGGACATGGCATGCCATCAAGGAAGCATCAACTGAGGAAGTGGCAAAAGCCATACTCAAAAACTGAGTATACAAGGCCTGAGCTGAAGAAATAATTGATGAAATGATTGAAGGGATCAGGAAGACAGAGAGATGCCAAGCCCTTGAGTGGCTTGACAAATTATGTGGGCCAAGATATTTTATCTGGTGAACCAAGACTACTGGATGAGATTTGACCATTAAAGCCTAAATAGAGACCCTTACAAACTAGGCCACCCATGCTATCACCATTCTAGTAGACAGTGGATGCATCAAAAGCTCAATTAACCATGTCTTCATTGACAAGCATAGACTACCAACCTAGGCCACCATAGCCCCAATCCCAGTATACAATGTAGACAGAACAAAGAACCAGACTAGGTTGATTACTAAATTCATCAAACTCAGAATGACCATCAGAGACCATTCAGAAAGAATCAATCTGGCTGTGATGGACCTCAGAACCAAGGAAGTCTTCCTAGAACATGACTGATTGATCAGGTACAACTCACTGATCAACTGAAAAACCAGCAAAATAACTTTTGTCCAGTGCAAATGCTGAAAGTTACCCTTCAAATAGCCTGATGAAGATCCAGAGAACTGATGGGATGAGAAGATGGAGAATGGAGAAACTATTCTGGCCATTGATATTCAAGAAAAAATGTGCATTCAGGCAATGCATCATGCCAAAGCAAATGCAAAGAAGGAGGAAAAGATATTCAAGAAGTTAGTCTCTGAATGAGCACAGGACTACAGAGACCTCTTCAAAAAAAAGAGCTTTAATAAGCTCCCTGAATCAAAACTGTGGGATCATGCCATCAAGCTAATCCCAAATGCCAATGCAAACCTTGATTGCAAAACTTATCCCTTAGAGAATAACGAGCAACAGAAACTTGATATGTTTCTGAATGAAAATCTTTCTAGTGGAAGGATTCAACTATCTAAGTCACCAATGGCATCTCCATTCTTTTTCATCAAAAAGAAGAATGGAAAGCTTCGACCCATCCAAGACTATCAAAAGCTTAATGAGATGACCATCAAAAATCGATATTCTCTTCTATTAATTTCAGAACTGATGGATAAGCTCCAGAGAGCCAAGTATTATATCAAGCTTGATGTCTGGTAGAGATATAATAATGTACAGATCAAGGAGGGTGATGAGTGAAAGACCATATTCTGAATGAACCAAGAGCTGTTCAAACTCATAGTGATGCTTTTCAGCCTCACTAACTCACCAGCCACCTTTCAGTGGATAATGAATGATATATTCAAGGATCTCATTGCCACTGAGAAGATCACAATTTATCTGAACAACATCCTAATCATATCAAAGACAAAGAAGGAATATGAAAGGCTAGTATGACAAGTGTTAGCCTTAATGAGGAAGCACAAACTTTTTCTCAAAGCAGAAAAGTGCAACTTCAAGGTACTACAAACCAAATATCTCAGAGTGATAATCAGCAAAGAGAGTATCTGTATAGACCCAATCAAGGTGGCTGAGATGGTGGAATGGCCAGAACTAAGAAAAAAGAAAGAGCTTCAATCATTCCTGGGGTTCACTAATTTCTACTGATGCTTTATCTAGGACTATAGTAAAGTCATCCAACTAATGACCCAGCTGACAGAAAATGCTCCCTGAGCATAGGGCCCATCTCAGCAGACAGTCTTTGATAATCTAAAGAAATGACTTACAGAGAACATGATACTGGCAATCTCAATATAAGAAGAGAGATTCCAAGTTGAGGCTGACTTGAGTGAGAGAGCCATTGGTGTAGTCTTCTCACAGGGACAGGACAGGAAATAGAGGCCAGTAGCCTTCTTGTTAAAAGCCCTAACCATCATCAAGCAGAACTATGAAATCTATGACAAAGAGCTACTGGCAATCATATTGGTATTAGAGGAATGATGGCATTATCTGATTGAGGTGACTCAAACCTTTGAAATCTGGATGAATCATCAAAACCTTTGATATTTCTGACAACTCCAAAAACTCAATTGACAACAAGCACAATGAGTCACTGAGCTCAGTCAGTATCTATATACTCTTTATCATAAAGCAGAAACCACCAACAAGAAGGCAGACTTACTAAGTCAATGAGCTGACCACAATCAGAGGGAGCATGACAATAAAGGGATAGTATTGATCTGCCCAGAACATTTCAGGGCTATGATCATGCCAACAGAAGAAGAGATCCACAAAAAGATCAAAAGCACAACTAGAAACATGAGTCAGTGGAATCAGCAGATAGCTCTATCCCTGAACCATGAATGTGGAATGATAAAGGAGGAAGAGATGATTCAGTATGATAACTGAATCTATATATCATACAATCAGACACTACATAGTAAAATCATCACTACCTGTTATGATCATGCAACAGCAGGCCACTTAGAGATCTCTAAGACAAAGGAATTGGTCTTATAAGAATACTGATGGCCTAAGATGGGCAAAGACATTACTAAGTATATTAAGGCATGCAAAGTATGTCAATGCAGCAAGTCCTCTACCCAACTGCAAGCAGCACTGCTCCATCTGAATGAAGTACCATCATCACTATAGACCCACATTTCAGTGGACATGGTAACTAGGCTGCTGGACTGTAATGGCTATAATGCCATCATTGTCATAGTTGATTGATTCTCAAAGGCTATTATACCTATAGTCTGCTTCATGGAATTAACATCTGAGGGATGGGCAAAAATCCTTTGCAACAAGGTATACACTAAACACAGCATGCCTTAAATCATTATCTCCAACCACAGCCCACAATTCATCTCTAAATTCTTGAACAATCTTTATTGCCTATTAAACATCAAATGAAACACCTTGACTGTATATCATCCTCAGACAGATAGGCAGACAGAACACATCAATCAGAAGATTGAAAAATATCTCTCACTATTCATCAACTATCAACAAGATGACTGGACAGAGTGGCTTGCACTCACTGCATTCCAACACAATAATTATATATACTCTGCAACAGGAAAGACCTCTTTCTTCATCAACCATGGAAGATATTCTTATATCACTCAAACCAAATAGACCCACACCTCTATGCCAGCATCCTCTGACTTTACCACTATGATAGCAACAATCCATGATGAAACTAAAGCAGCTCTCAAAAAGGCTGCTGCCTCTATGAAAAAATATTATGACAAACACCACCATGTGGCTTATATCTATTCATACAATGATAAGGTATAGCTAGACACAACAAATCTCCACCTATCACACCCTAAATACAAACTTGATGACAAATAAACAGGGCCCTTTATTATCCTCTCAAAAATTGATAACTCTACATATAAATTGCAGTTACCAAAGAACTGGAAGATTCATAATGTCTTCAATGAATCTCTCCTAACACCCTATATCATGCCAGCATTCCCAAATCAAGAACAACTGCCACTGCTGCCTCCTGACCTGATTGATGATAAAGAACACTATGAAATTGATCAGATCTTAAATTATAAACTTTAAAAAGTACAGATGAAAGAGAGGAGGATGACAACAACAGTGGATTATCTAGTCAGTTGGAAAGGTTACAGACCTGAGTCCAATCAGTAGATCAACAAAAAATGCATAAACACCGATGATGCTATTCAGGACTATGAATCATCCCTAAATTAAGCTATCAGAACGATAGTCTTAAGAAGGAGATAATGTTATAATTTTCTTACCTTTTTCTTTTCAATCGTGTGATTGACCTCTATTTATGCTTAGTCAGGGTGTCAACCAAAGCACTTAAGATCATGGGATAGGGCTTAGTCAGCATAACTAGCCAAGTCTGTCATTGTCTTTTGATGTGACAATGCTACTGACAATGCACAATCATTCTTTTATATACAGTAATGACACTCAAGGACAAGAAGCACAAAGAACTCAACAACACACAATTAGCAGTAGTATTATTAGCCATGACATGTACAGTATTTAAGAATGCTCACTCTCACTGGTAAATCCCCAGCTTCAAGCTAAAGTTTATTCACACTATTTTACTCTTAAGTCAGTCTTAAGGCCTTGTGACACATCAAGTGAATAGCATATCAGTGAACTCAGTCAACTTCCTGAAGTGTGAGGGAGCTTCTGTTTATCACATGTTATAGCTCATGTGATGCTTGGGTCTAACACTCCTCTATACTTACAACAAATAGAATAAGTGATTGAAAAGTAAGATAAGATGAAATATATAGATATCCTCTAATATCAAGTAAGCAAATGAACACTAACAAGAATTCTTAAATACACATGAGATATCAATGTCTTTTATATAAGATCTATTCTCAAGCATCAAGATCTTGAGCTTCTCTTGATAGCAACTGACAACTGCTAACTGACCTGATAGGTCAACAAGAATATCTGAGAAAAACTCAGCTGGTCTAATACTCAGACTTCATTCAGACAGTGATAACTGCTTATTCAGCTTCAGAGTTTGCTCCCTCTCAGAGAATGATAAGAATAATAATTCTGAGTCTGGCTGATCAAACAAGACTATAATATTTGACTTAGCTATTTTCTGACTTTCTAAATCAAGTCAAATGCAGAGAGCATGCTTGAATATGAGTTGTGTAAGGATTTCTTGCATATAAGCCATTGCTCTTGTCTAGACAGACTATCACTATATAAGAGGGATGATCATCAAGAGAAATTTGTATAGCCATGGGTATAAACTATTCTAAAAAGATAGCTCAAAGAAAAGAACCTAGAAACAATCATAAAATCCAAACTCATGGATAGACAATCATGTCTTCACCATCAGTCTCCAAATAGCTGCAGTGCTTCACTTCAACTTCCTGAATAAAACTCACATACCTAGTTATCAGTCAGTAACTGCACCCCTTTATGCTGCAGATATACTTTGATAATTACTTTTGCCTTGGTTGGATTTAGTCATAGCTATTACAGTGCTTTGTCAATTCAACTTTCCACTCCTACTGTCCAAAACTTTGCCAATCAATGACAATCATCATGCCAGTTGCCTTAATTGCCTTGATGCCATTCTCTACAAGGAATGAAAATCCTACAAGTCATCAGTATCAATTTGAGAAAAGGGTAAGTTGAACATCCAAACAAATCTGCCTCAGACTTCTAGAGTCCAATAACAAGCATGAGAACTCATGACCATCTCCAAGAAATGATTTTGAAGAATGAGATTCTGGCTCTGGCCACAGAGGATCCTCATAACCCTCAACTTTCATTGGCATAGAAGTCCTCCAGCAGTTCATGTGATGCAGAAATGCTTATTGATAAAGGAGAGGCTGGACAGAAGGGTGAATAGAAGTGATGGTAATGTCAGAGAGCAGATATGGTTCTATAACTTGGGCATTGTATGTCACTAGCAGAGAATTAACAAGAGTTATACAGAGGAAAGATATTATCCTTTTCCCAGGAAGATTGTTTAGATGTGTATACAGGTCCTAAAAACACCTCTTTGAAGAAGATGATCAAAATTTCCACTGGTAAGTCTGACTGGGACCTATATAGTTTTTATCAAAGAGAGATTCTTGTAGTCAGTTCAGAGCCCAGCAAATTGGAGATCCTTCAACTTGTTCTCTCAAGTGGCAAGCTAGAAAGGTATGATGAAAAGTGCATTAGAGTATGACTCCTAAGCAGAGCTGGCTGGAGAGTAGGGTAAAGGTGATGTACAGTCAACTCTCCAATAATCCATACCTCCAATAACCCATAGTCTCCCATACCCCATAGATTTTTGGATCCATTGACCTCATTCACAGAGAAATTAATGCCATAAATCCATACCACATACCACATAGCTTTTTCCAAGAATCTGCTCTCTGATAACCCATAGATACTTAGTCATTGTGCTGACAGTAGCATCTAGTGATGTCAATTTAAGAGAGCCAGATGGTTACTATGTTGGGGCTTGTTACAAGTCATTCCACAGCCCAATACTTTTATCTGATGTTTTTCCCTCTTTCTCTCATCTCCCTGGTTTAGCCTATATTTGTTATTTCTACTATATATATAAGCCAGTACATGTATTGTAGCAGGAGGTTTCTGCAATCAACCAGGTCTTTATGCCTGTCAGTGACTGCATGAGCCTTTCATGAGAGAAGTGACTTTTGCCACCCTCTCATATTTTTGACAGCTCCATTGGCTTAATCTTTGCTTTTATCTTTTTCTCTCTCTCATCTGTACTTTTCTCTCTAAACTCTCTATATCTCTCTTTGTTGATATCTGGATCTCCTATAGCTTGATCACCTGAGGACATTCCAACTTCAACACTAATATCTAATTTTCTCTCTACTTCTTGGTTTCTTAGAATGTCATATTACCCTTTGTGCAGCCATCACAACACCACTGTTGTATCAGCTACACTAGAGATAGACAGTCCTTTATCTCAGTTATCAGGTGAGTTGTCACCAACAGACTTTGATACTAAAAATGTGGCAGATTCTAGCACTGTGAGTGCTCAGGATGCTACCTCTGTTCTGGCTGTAAACCATGTTCCAGTGTCTGGTTTTACAGTGCTGAGAAACCTTCCTCTTGCCTGTGCACAAGCAGAGGAAGAGGATTTAAATCACTCAGAGAAATTGGAGAATGTTAGTTTCAAGAGAAATCCAACCACAGAAGTTTCAGATAATAATTCATCCTGTAGTGATATAGATAATGATTATGATTATGAATCATCTATATTTTCTACCTTCGAAAAAGCATTCCATAGTACAGATGCAGAAGAATACAATAGAATGGTAAGGCCTGTGAGGCTTTGCTGTACTCAGAGTCTTGATGACCTGGGGAAATGTGAAGTTTATTTTGGAAGACTACACAAAGAAAGAAAGCTCACAAAGGAACAGCTTTCTACTATTGATGCAGTCAAATGGAATTTGACAACTGCATAGCAGAAAATACTTGCCAAATGTCAGAACAAGCTGACAGAAAACAAGAGCCAAGAGCAACCTACTGTATCTCAGACTCCAATGGCTACACCTAGATCCAGCCAGCTCTTACATTGCTAAAGGAAAATTTGTCAACTGCAATCAGGAGACTGATGACACTGAATTAGATGTTGAGGCACAACATGAGACTCTTGAAACATAGAATTAGGCTCAAGATATCAATCAAGAAGTCTTTGAAGGTGATGTATCTCATTTGGAGGCATACCCAGAGGTTGAAGATGGTTTTATGACTGTCAGAAAGTCTTTTAAGCATAACAAACAAAAAGAAAGACCTCAGAAATTAAAACCAAAGACAAAGGTTCACAAAATAGGCTGCTATAATGCTCTTGAAATAGAAGAAACATGAGACAAAGGTTCTGAGTCAGATTTGGAGACAGAGTCTCAACCAAAAAAGACACTCTCTAAGACAAGTGCAAAATCTTTGGAACAAAAGACTGTCAGATCATTGACCAATCATAGAATGAGAAACATCATACAAAAACACTTGAAAGCATCTTCAAATACCTGTCATGGCAGCTGACATGAGTCTACTCATTCTGTGGATCAGCTACCCTCTGATAGCTTTTTGGCCAATATGTTAGATGTTGGCAAATCAAAAAAGCAGAAGATCTCATCTGAGTGTAAGAAGAAACTCAATAAGAAAAAGCTTGAGAAATAGAAGCATAAGCATTATGCTAGTTTCTCTAGCTCTGAATCATCAGAGTCTACTCCCAGTAATAAGTCTGACTCAGATTCAGATTCTAATTATTCAGAATCTTCTCTATCAGATGATGGTTCCTCAAGCACTGGTTCAAGCTCATCAAGCTCAAGTAGCAGTGATGCAAGTGATGAGTTAGATGCATCAGATAGCTTTGAGCCATCCAATCATAGACATTAACACTATCATTGTCATACTAGAAGGTATAGTTCCCATTGACATAAGTATAGAAGTCAAAAACATCACTGCAAAAGATTAATTTAACTAATATCTCCTACATCATATGACAATACAGCTGATGGTGAAAAATTCCATTATTTCACAATGGAATTGATCCAATTCTACAAAGAAAGTTAGATTCCAAAGAATGAACAGGTATTTCTGGCATCACATTATCTGAAGAGAAAGGCATTATCATTTTTCATTCAGAAAGTTTTAAAGAACCATGCAGAATAGACATTGATAGACTTTTTATAAGAAATCTTTAATTCATACTTCTCTTTAAATTATCAAAGTCAGCAACAGGATAAAATAAAGAAGTGCTACTAGAATAATCACACCATTTCAGAATATGTTTATGAGCTGAAAACTTTATATGGTCTTATTAGTATGACTAGCAAGTGTGAGTATATTATCAAGCTTTAGGATGGATTCTGTAGAGAGATGCAGCATGAACTTTACCAAGCAAAGCTCAATAAGAAGGTTTATAGCTGATACTGTATTGTCAAAGAGGCTGAACTCATTGAAATGGCTGACCTTGAGTCTACACTTTATAGTACTAAGAAAAAGAAGCCATCACAGGGAGGTTCTGAAAACAGCAATAACCATGAAAATAGTGGGCATATATCTAAGAAATATAAGTCTGATAACAGTCATTCAAAAGGATATTCTTATGAGAAGAATAGACTCCACAAGAGAGGATCTAACTCATATAGTCAGTCATTGAGCTATAATCAACCCTTGTCATCTTTCAGAGGTAATAAGCCATCAAATAGAGGATGTAATAGTGGAAGCAAGCCTACTACAAATTCTAGCTTTGGAAATAAACTATCAGAAAGCAAGAAGATAGAACTTGTCACTGCAAATAAGTGCTTTAGATGTGAAGAAGTAGGACATATAGCTAGAAATTGTCCTCACAATAACACAGTGAAGTCAAGTAACAAAACAGAGCCACTAGGCTTCTCAGCATATGGTATACATTATGACTTGATAGATAATCACCAGCTTCAAAATTTAGCAGAGACAACTGAAACAGTTGATTATATTTCAATTGGAATGATGTTCATGTCTACTGAACAAGACAATCAGTCTCAGAATGATAATCTATTCAATAAAGACATTCCAAACCTTGAATCTGTTTCAGAAACTGATGGTGAGTGGACTTTGTGAGTGCTTACTAAGCTCTACACATCACCTATTGAATCTGAAAATAATATCACATCTTCAGGTTTTAGCTCTGATAATTCTGTCAAACTAAAATTAGATGACTTAGAGACATTTATCTGTGATTTCAGAAGTATTGAATGTAATGAAGCCTTACCAGTGCCTGAGATTAAGAACTTTGCTCA
This sequence comes from Guyanagaster necrorhizus, assembly GCF_019112545.1. Lineage (NCBI taxonomy): Eukaryota > Fungi > Basidiomycota > Agaricomycetes > Agaricales > Physalacriaceae > Guyanagaster > Guyanagaster necrorhizus. Next base: position 676,987 of record NW_025064892.1, read on the forward strand.
TTTATGGTCTGAAAAAAATGCCTGTACAAGAGATTGTAATGATGAACCTATGTATTGCTGGGCTGATAATGCTAAAGATGTCTATGGGTATTCTGAGACAGACTATACCAACTTCATACTGTGGCAGGAGATGGATTCAAAGTGGTGATCTAATACAATTAGCAATCTATATCAACATGCTGCTGAAATAAGCTTGAACTATAATGCACCTTACCCTAGTGATGAGTTATACTGGAGTGCAGTAAGCTCCTACTGTTTCAGAGTATTCTGCCTGAATCAGGAGACTTTTATCATTACAGATACTGAGTCAGAACATGGAGAACTCACTATATCTGCCTCACTGTTATAAAATCCAGAGTTTTATATCAGTGCATAGTATGCAAAACAGCATGCTAGATTATTGGCATTACCATATAACTCTATAGAGTGATACCATAATTCATCTGAAATTAGAGATGCAATAGTATAAGATATACATTTTATTCTGAGTCATGGCATTAGTATATATCCAGATCTGAAGGAATTAGGCTACAAAAGCTCAATCTCACTATATAATAGATTTCAGATTTCTTGTAAGATATCAGTGTTATGATTTTTCACTTTTTTCTTTGCTTTGACTCCTATTTATGCTTAGTCAGAGTGCTTAGACCAGTGCTTAAGACCATGGGACAGACTTAGTTATCACAACAAGTCATGTTTATCATTGTCTTCTGATGTGACAACAGCCTTTGATGATGCACAACAACCTTTTTGTAGATAATAGTGATATCTAAGAACAATAGACACAAAGATTTAGACAAGTACAATTGACAGCAGTATATTTATCTCAACAGAATAGTAGTATATAAGTAGGCTCACTCTCACTGGTATAACCCCAGCTTCAAGCTAAAGTTTATTCACACTATTTCATCTTGAGTCTCTTGTCAAATAGCCTTGACACATACTGGTCAATAAAAACACAACAAGTGGACTCAGGCATAATTGTACAAATATAATACAGCATCTGTTTATTATGTGTTTTGATCACATGCAACTTAGATCTAACAATTAGCTTGAAGCTTTTGCTTCTCTTTCTTTATGCATAATAAGTATAAAGAAAACTGAATGCCACCTTCTCAGACTACAACCTTTGATCTTACTCATGACTTTTTTAAGCTTTTAGTTTCTATCATTAAAACACTTCTAGACTTACTAGCAATCATACAACTTTGTTGAGGATGACAATCAGTAGCAGCATAGATAGTCAGGCACTACCAAGCTTTTCAACAGATACAACAAATTCTTTGCAATATCACATCTGACCTCCCTGTTATAATTTTTCCTATTTTCTCTCTATTTTCTTTCTTTTCTTATTCTTTTTCTTGGAAATGACCTCTATCATTGCTTAGTCAGGGCACTTAAGACTGTGGGAACGCTTAGCTCAGCATCCAAGTTGGTCACCCTCCTACCATGGTACTGTGTGCTGTGAAGGGAGAGACAATGCTCTTTTTATTCCTAAATTGCAGTGCAGCAACAGCAACACAACAGCTTTTGTGGAGAGCCTGGCAACAGCAGGGGTAACAGCTCTATGACAGACAATATCTTTTGTGAAACAATTATTTATAGCATGATAACAGAACAGTATTTAAGTAGCTTAGTTCTCGCTGTAAAAACCCCAGTCTCGAACTAAAGTTTTACTTCACCATCTTATCTCGAGCGAACTGCAATGCCTTGACAACACAACACTAGTCACACACAAGTGGACTCTGACAGTATAACCCGAAGTGCGAGGTTCTGTCAGTTTATCACGTGTTTCTAGTCACATGGAATTTGGGCTTAATACTCCCCTTTCACAACATCCCTCTCTTTACCCAAGTCTCCTTCCAGCCTCTGCTCAGACTCATACTCTAAATTGAGCCTGAGAGAGCACATTCATGGAGCACTCAGGAAGAAGAGAAAGAACACTAATATCCTCTAAAATCAGTCAGACCTAACAGCAGAAACCAAAACAATCATCTCACAGAGTTCAGGAATATATGAGTCCCATCTCTGATCTCAGACTATGAGGATAAGAATCTCTCTGATGACTTCTTTGATAATGAACTGTCTCCTGACTGTTTTACTGCCCCAATTGAGCATGGCATTAGAAACCATACTCAGGACTCCTTTGATGCCCTTAAAATAGCTCCAAGAATCTGATCTGTTTTGCCTGCAGACTCCAGATATGACTCACTCTATGCAACCCCAGAGTCAAGCCTGACACTCTCCTGACACAGGGGCATGAATCATGGAAGCAAGAGAGAAGACTTTTGGAGACCAACAGTCACAGATGCAATAGAAAGAGATGTGAGAGATTTTATAGAAGAAGAAATACATGCAGCAGAAGAACAGAATAACTTCAACTGAGCTGAGACCAAGTAGACCTGATGACAGAACATGTATAAAAAAGAGCAGTATGACTGCCAGTTTAGGTGGTGACAGTGTGAGCTTGAAGCAGTCACATGAGAATCAGCAAGCCCTATATAGTACAGATTATGAACAGAATCTGAGCTCTCTCTCTTTCAAGAGCCTAGCACCTCTGCCAGTACTGACTTATGGGCAGGATTGGCTGAAGCTATTACTGCTAGTGAAGCTAAGTGGTGCATTTATCTCTCTATCAGAGAAGGATTCAGTCAATCCACTATCACTGATACTGATACTATTTTCTTCCATACTGACTCTATACTTGATGCCTATAGGCTTTGAGTCTCTCTCAACATCCACATCTCTGACTGAGAACTCTGAAGATTCCTTGAAGGAAGAATTGTGGTTCTCTTCCTCAATTCTCAGTTCTACAGAAACTTCTGCTGATATTGCTGTGAATTGGAGGAGTGCAGAATGCAAGACAGCTATAGAGATAACATTGAAATCAGAGCTGAACCCATTGAGCAGTCTTCTGCTTGACTTGGTCTCAACACTACTATCAATAATGACAATCAGTTTTCTGATAACCCTTTGACTGCAGGACTCTCCAACCTATGGTCTGCATGATGACTACCTCACTGAGGACAGCAAGAAAGAGAAAGATGCAGATGAGAATAAGGAGAGAGTTCAGAATATTCCTCTTAGATGAAAATAATAGGAATATTCAGAGAAAGACACTAATGATGAAGCACTGGCCAAAGAAATACAATGAATCAGAAAGAAGGAGTATAAAGGACTGTATAAAGAGGGAGTAGCCTTCCTATAGGGGGATGCTCAGTGGTTAGCCTCAGGAATGAGGCAGAAGTATATTTATTCAAACAACAACAAGTGGCAGGATATTCTACAATATTCCACCACTAAATATGCTATTGATGTTTATAACAGAAGGCATCTGGAGGATCATCTCAGCAAACTGCCAAAGTACAAGTTGAAATACAATATTCAACTAGTGTTGTGGACTCTATCCACTGCCCCAAAATAAGCCATCTATATGGTTCCATCAATTTGAACCAATAAGAGTCAACACTCCTACACCACACTGTCAATCCAATCCTTGGCAACTCAGCTGACCAGATCCTGACCATGGCTGACTATTCAGCCTACTAGATTCCAAAACTCATGAAATGGCAAGGAAAGCTGACTTCTCAGCAGCTAATCACCATCAGATGAAGCTAAGAGCAGTGGAAAGGAACCAGTCAAGGATGACTCTAAGGCCATCTGATTAGGATTCACTATACACAATAAGGTGATCATCTAAAAAGAAGCAGCACTTATAAGGAGTCCCATCATGGATGACAACTCCCTTCACTCATTCTCTGGATCATCAACTGAATGGCAATGTCTCCCCTTTGATCAGTGGCCAAACTCAATAGAGGTATTATCCAAAAATGCTACCATCTTATAACGCTGCTCAGACCTTCTTAGAAAATGCTGCCCTTTTAAGAGTGCTTCAGACAACATTGACTGTTTTCTCATTAACTGTGAGCAATACTTTAAAGTGTATGCAGCATTCCTAAGCACTAATATGAACCAAGTCACATTCACCTCCTTATATCTTGAAGACAAAGTGAAAATGTGATGGATCTTGATCTTCTCCAACTTCTATTCAACAACTAGGTGGCATCATTGCCTGCTGTTCTGGCTAGTCTTCAAACAGATGTTAAACAACAAATTTATTGATCCAGCAGTGCAAGAGATGCACAAATTGAAGATTAAAGAGTATAAGATAGGTGACAAGTTGGCCACCAAGTACTTTGATGAGCTGGAGCATCTTGCAAAGCTTGCCAGAATCTGAGATGATATTGACAACAATAACTGAATGATCAAGGCACTCAAATGGAGTGCTCTGCCATTTTATATCAAAATAATCTTTGACATTAGAATAAATATCTCAAAGGGTTATAATGTGTGGAAAGAATGAGTCATCAAGATGTATAAAGAGTGACAATGGCAGAAGGTGGAGTAAACCAATCTGCAAGAGTATCACAAACCAACTCTGCTATCTAATTCAAAGCCTGACAATCAGACTGGCAAATCTACTACATTGTCAACAACTGGCACTCTATCATATGAAACTCAGAAGACAGGCATAAGGACTACTTACACCAGAGCCAGAAAACTGATAGACATTGACTAACTAAAGAAGAAGGGAAAATGTTTCAACTGTGGCCAGAAGGGCCACATATCAAGAGATTGCCTAAAAAAGAAGTGAACACATAAGGATATCCAGGCACAGATCACTGAATTACAGGAGGAAGCAGAGGAGCTTAGCACAGAAATAAAGATTGAAGAGGTAAAAGATGGAGCTGATCAGTGAGTGGTTTCACTGGGTCAGCCAAGAAATAGAACAGTGTGTTATCAGTAGTCATAGGATAGACTAATAGTACTCCTATAGATACTGCTATGCCTAACTTATATGCACATTTGAATATACTCCAATCTTCTGCCATCAAACACACCTCACATGAATCACTAATCAACAAGACTCAACTATCTATGGGCTGAGCAGAAGGAGAGACCTCCACTAAATGGCTTAAGCTATTTGATACTGAATAGACCTGAAGGGCCATCAGAGAAGCTAAAATAGAAGAAGAAGCCAAAGCTGTGCTTAAGAATTGAGTACATAAGATCAGAATCAAAGAGGTGATCAATGAGATAGTGAAAGGAATGCAATAGACCAAATAGTGCCAAGCTCTTGAATGGCTTAACAAACTCTATGGACCCTAAAGATATGTTTGATAAACCAAGATCTTGAGGCAGGACTTAACCACCAAAGCTCAAATTAAGACACTCACCAACTGATTTATACATATAGTAACAGCTCTGATTGACAGTGGCTGCACTAGGAGCTCTATTAATCATGCTTTTGTCACCAAGTATAATCTTTCTACTAGGGCAACTGCAGCCCTTATTCCAGTTTATAACACAGATAGAATGAAAAACCAAGCCAGTTTGATAACCAAATTCATCAAACTCTGCTTAACTATCAGAGATCACTCAGAACAAATTGATTTAGCCATCACTGATCTCAGAACCAAAAAGATATTCTTAGGACATGACTGGCTCATCCAATATAATCCTCTGGTAAACTAAAAGACAGAATAGATCACCTTCACATGATGCAAGTGCTGAACACTTTTATTTGAATCACCAGATGAAGACTTAAAAGATTGATAGGATAAAGAGATAGAGGATGGCAAAACCATTCTTGCTGTTGACTTTCAACAGACACTACATGTTTAAGCAGTACATCATGCCAATGATTTAGCTGCTAAAGCAAACACCAGAAAGAAGAAGAAAACATTTGAGGAAATAGTTTCAGAATAGACCTGAGACTATTAGGACTTGTTCAATAAAGAAAATTTTGATGAGTTATTAGAGCCCAAACTCTGGGATCATACAATAGAGCTTATTCTCAATGCCAGTGCAAATCTTGACTGTAAGACCTATCTGCTTAACAACTACAAACAACAGAAACTTGATAAGTTCCTGGATGAGAATCTCTCAAGTGGATGTATTTGACTCTCAAAGTCTCCCATGGCATCATCCTTCTTCTTCATCAAAAAGAAGGATGACAAACTTCAACCAGTATAAGATTATCAGAAGCTTAATGAAACAACAATCAAGAATCAATATCTGCTTTTTTTAATCTCAGAGCTAATAGATAAACTCTATGGGGTCTGATACTACACCAAGCTAAATATCTGGTGGGGTTATAACAATATATGAATCAAGAAGGAGGATGAGTGAAAGGTAGCATTCCACACAAACTGAGAGCTGTTTGAACCAACAATAACATTCTTTAGTTTAACCAACTTGCTTGTGACTTTTCAGTGGATGATGAATGATATCTTTAAAAATCTTATCACCACTGGAAAAGTCACTATATACTTGGATGACATTCTCACAATGTCCAAAGATCAGAAGAAACATTGATAATTAGTTTGAAAAGTATTTGAACTAATGAGGAAGCACAAACTGTTTCTCAAGGCAGAGAAATGTGAATTTGAGGTATTAGAGATAGAATACCTCAGGGTTATTATTAGTGAAGAAAGCATTCACATAGACCTGATCAAGATAGCAGGAGTAATGGAGTGGCTAATGCTGATAAAGAAGAAGAAACTACAATTCTTCTTAAGATTCACAAACTTCTACTGATGGTTCATATGAGACTATAGCAAAATTGTGTGCTTAATGACTCAATTAACTGGCAATGCATTCTGGGATTGGAGATCTTTGTTGTAAGATGCTTTTAACAACCTAAAACAACAACTTGCAGAAGACATTATTCTCACAATCCTGACCCAGAAAGGATGGTTCAGAGTGAAGGCCAACTCTAGCAAGAGGGCCATTGGAGCCATATTGTTCTAAGAGCAGAATGAAAAATGGCAACCAGTGGCTTTTCTCTTTAAGGCATTAACAGTAACAGAATAGAATTATGAAATTTATAAAAAGGAGCTGCTTGCTATCATATTGGCCCTGAAAGAGTGATAGCATTATCTAATAAGGATGACACAAATATTCAAGATTTAGACTGATCATCAGAATCTTTGATATTTCTGCTAACTCCAGAAGCTTAATCAATGACAAGCATACTAAGTAATGGAACTTTCTCAATATAAATACACTCTTCACCACAAAGCTAGAACTACAAACAAGAAGGTGGATCTACTCAGCCAATGGGCTGATCATGATCAGAGGGGTGCAGATAATAAGAGAGTAACATTATTAAAACCTGAACACTTTTAAGCAATGATAATGCAAACAGAGAAGAAAATTCATAAAAGAATTAAAAGCATGACTTGAAACAACAGCAAATGGGACCAACATGTGATCCTATTACTCAATCACAAGCAAGGAATGATGAAAGAAGGAGGACTGATCTATTATGATGGACAGATCTATATTCCATATGACCAGCAGCTTTATGGCAAAATCATCACCATATATCACAATTATGTGACTGCAGACCATCCAGAAATCATGAAAACTAAGAAGTTGATTCTACAGAACTACTGGTGGCCAAAAATAGGACAAGATATTGAATGCTATATTAAAGGATCCAAAACCTGTCAGTGGAGAAAATCATTCACACAACTGTGAGTGGCACTATTGCATCCAAACAAAATCCCTTAGGCACTATGGACTTATATTTCAGTCAACATGGTCACAGGTTTACTGAAGTGTAATAGTTATAATGCAATCATTATCATTGTCAATTGCTTCTCTAAAGCAATCATTCCAATCATATGCTCAACAGAGTTAACATCAGAAGAATGGCCCAAAATCCTCTGTGATGAGGTCTATGCAAAATAAAGGATGCCTCAGGTGGTCATCTCTGATCAAGAACCACAATTTGTCTCAAAATTCTTGAATAACCTCTATCACCTCCTGAATATTCAATGCAATGCCTCTACTGCATACCACCCACAGACTGATGGTCAAATGAAATGAGTTAATCAAGAGATTGAGAAATATCTCTGTCTCTTTATTAACTATTGACAAGATGATTGAGTAGAATGGCTTATCCTTGCAGCATTTTAACACAATAACCATGTCCATTCCACCACAGAGAAGACACACTTCTTTGTCAACCATGGATGACACTCAAACAGATCCTACACTGAATGCATTCATACCACCATGCCAGCATTCTCTGACTTTGCATAAATAATGACTAAAATCCATAATGAAATGCATGCTGCTTTTGAAAAAGTGGCCTCTTCAATAAACACACAATATGACAAACATTGCTGTCCAGCTCACTCTTACAATGCCAATGACAAGGTTTGGTTAGACACAACCAATCTACACCTCTCTCACCATAAATGAAAGCTGGCTGATAAATAAACTGGTCTCTTCACTATGCTTATCAAAGTTGATGCCTCTGCCTATCAGCTCTATCTGCCATCCACATGGAAAATTCACAATGTTTTCAATGAATCACTTCTCACACTCTTCATTACTCTGGCATTCTCCAATCAAGAATGTCTATTTTCTCTGCTACCAGACCTCATCAACAATGAGAAACATTATAAAATTAACTAAGTACTAAATCATAAATTATAGAAAGTCAAAGCCAAAGGCAGTGGGACTACAATGACAGTAGACTATTTGGTTAGCTGGAAGAGCTACAGTCTTGAATCTAACCAATGGATCAATAAAAAATGGATGGATGCTGACAACATGATATATGACTATGAATTATCCCTAAATTAATCTATTGGGACAATGATCTTAAGGAGGGGGTAATATTATGATTTTTCACCTTTTTCTTTGCTTTGACCCCTATTTATGCTGAGTCAGAGTGCTTAGGCCAGTGCTTAAGACTGTGGGACAGACTTAGTCATCATAACAAGCCATGTTCATCATTGTCTTCTGATGTGACAACAGCTCTCAATGATGCACAACAACCTTTTTGTAGATAGTAGCAATGCCCAAGGATAATGAGCACAAAGACTTGGACAAGTACAATTGACAGCAGTATATTTATCTCAACAGAATAGTAGTATATAAGTAGGCTCACTCTCACTGGTATAACCCCAGCTTCAAGCTAAAGTTTATTCACACTATTTCATCTTGAGCCTCTTGTCAAATAGCCTTGACATATACTGGTCAATAAAAACACAACAAGTAGACTCAGATGTGACTGTATGAATATGATACAGTGCCTGTTTATCATGTGTTTTGATCATATGCAACTTAGGTCTAACAATCAGACAGAAACCAGATTATGATTACTGATCAGGTGAACCTTGCTGTCCTTTATATTGATGCTATATGGCTTGAAAACCTATATTTTGATGCAATTGAATGGCTTGCAAAGAATCTGAACACATTCATAGCAAGATAATATGAGTCCTTACTACTAGATGAGCTTCACTTTGAGAAGCTTAAGTGGGCAGAAGCTATTAAAGTTCACTCAGAGCAGTGGCACATGCAATGAATGGAAAATGTACTTGCTGAAGCTCTTGAAACTAAGCTACATGAGAACCAACCTTATCCAGGAGATTCCCAGAAACCCCATAGACATCTTCAGTTCACACTATGGGACTCTAAAGCAGACCATCAGTTTAAATGAATTGATCATGACTATGGTCTAAGAGAAAAGGTTTCTTATGAATAGATATTAGACCCACAGTTCAGTCTCAGAGAATTCTGAGAATAGCAATTAGTTATATTTAATAATATACCAACATTTCAAGATATGGATTACTCTTAGATAGGCCACCCACTTGCTACTGCAGTTCAAAAATCCTTAACAAGGCATGCACTATTTATTTCAGATCAATAAGACTTAGAAGATGAAGTTCAATATATTGTGTATCTGAATCTAAAGTAACTGACATAAGAATACATCATTAATAATGTGTACTGAGAGTTTAAGACTTGAATAACAATTAAGAACTTGATAAACCCAAACTTTGACCTTCCAAACTAGTATAGAAAGAAGCTCAATCAAGCCTATAAAGATCTTCTTCAGCACCTTTGAGATCCTATTGAATATGAATTCTTATTCTTGCAGTCAGTAAAGATGAATGAATTTGAGTGGAAACTTGATATGACAGTTGCTAGAGCTGATAGTTACTTGCATCTAATGCATGAAAACTTGCAGTGAGAAGAACAAAATGGCTATGCTCATATTATAAGCATAGCAGGCATCCAGATTAAACTTAAGATATTCCTAGTTATTCAGCAACATGCAGCAGTAGTCAAGGATATTAGCTGAGTAGTACCTCATCCTTTAGTTATTATTGTTGAGGTTAATGGTAAATCATGTTGAGTATTGATTGGCACTGGCTCACTGAGAGACTTAATGTCTACTCAGCTTGCAGACCAGCTGAAAGTGTTCAAAACATATCTGCCAACTTCAATTCCCTTACATCTTGCAGTACAAGATTCATGTTCCAAGATTCTATGTGGAACTAAGGTTCAGTTTAAATATTAAGGTATTAAAGCAGAACATTACTTTGATATAGTGAATCTCTCAGGGTATGATTTAGTACTAGGCACATCATAGTTGTATCAGCACAATGTATATGTTAGCTTTAATCCTTCTTCTATTGAAATAGAAAACAGCATGGCATTGTTTATAGAAGGTGATAATGTGAGTCAACTTTAGTCTCAGGTAATAATAGTGAGTGACAACATATTTGACCAAGTTTACATAGAGCTTAGAGAGTATGCAGCTTCCATCTGTAAGACAGCCTTAGAGACATTATTTCCACCACTTAGAGTGATCAACCATACTATTCCACTAATTGATGAGCAAAAGGTCTATTTATAGAGACCTTTATAATGTCTAGAAGCCTTTCACTTACAGTGAGATTAGAAATAACAGGATTATCTAGCTTCAAGTAAATGAAAACTCACTACTGCTGAGAATTCTGTACCAATGTTATTGATTCTGAAAGTAGAAAAGTTGAAGCACTTACTTCAGACAGTCATCAACTTGCATGCATGTAATGCTAACATTCACAAGGTCTCTGCACCTCTGTCAAATATTGAAGGCATCTTGTATCATGTTGTCAAATGTAAGTATTGAAGTATAATTGATGGAAAAGATGCTTATGAGCAAATCCATATAGTATCTGAACATATGGATAGAACAACTATTACTACTTCTGATGAAAATATGGTCAGTCTGGTTTTACAACAGAGTGATTGTAATACATCTACTATATATTAGGCACTGATGAATCATATTTTCTCCCTATACCTAGGTGTATTTATAGAAGTTTACCTTAACAATATCATTATATATTTGGACTCTCTTGAAAATCATATAAAGCATATAAATTATATTCTTAATATGTTAAAATAAGAACAGTTATATCTGAGTAGTTCAAAGTTGAATTTTCTACTGAAGAAAATGAAAGTTCTAGGACAGATTATTGATGATAATAGTATTCATATAGTTCCTGATAAGGTGGACCCTGTAACTAATTGAAAGACTCCTACATCAAAGAGTCTTCTATCAGAGTTTTTAGGAAGTGTAGAGTATCTGGCTGATGACTTACCCTGTATCTGTGGTCCTATAGGTGTCCTCCATTCTCTCATAGATTCTACAGTCTCATTCTATTGGTTTTATACAGAGCAGCAGGCCTTTGATGAGATCAAAAAGATTATTGAGCATCACTGAAACTATAGCTGAGTACCAATAAATTACTTATCTAATCATAAACTAGTCTGGATGATTACTGATGCCAGCTCAGCAAGTATAGCTGGCTGGCTATATAGCATAAGAAAGTGAGTGGCAGACTAGTAAAATTGCAGCATTCTACTCTGCTAAGCTGAGTTCAGCATAGCAGAACTATGCTGTACATGAACTAGAAATGCTGGCTGGCCTGAAGACAATATTGAGACATTGGGACATATTGCAGGGGGTACATTTCATATGGATAACAGACTACAAAGAGTTAATTCATCTGATGAATCAGAAGAATCTAACTGGATAATAAGCATATTGATTAGAAAAGATGAGTGCATTTGACTTCAACATAGTGTATGCACCAGATAAGACTAATGTCCTCTCAGATGCCCTCTTCCAAATCTACACCAATGATAGTCCTAGAATAGTATGTGCTCATTCTGAGTACACTGTTCATGATGATAATATGAATATACAGTTGACTATCTCACAATGCATGATGTTGAAATGCATAATTCTGACTTTGCATATAGACTGGACTAGAATGCAGTTGGAGAGTAAGAAAATAGGCTAGAAATGCATATCACATAATGCATATGGTTTTAGTTAGAAATATGCATTGTCAGATCCAAAATTGTAATAAGCCAATATGATATTGTGCATATATTAGAACAATAAAGAACATAATTTGTTTGTATAGACTATGACAAATAGAAAAAAAATTATTGTAAAGTGGCACAGCCTATATCTCTATAAACATGCCTTCTGAACCAACATGAAAACCATGTGCTAAACCCAGAAATCCATACAAGTATACAAAACAGAAGAAGAAAGTTTCAATGTATATATTATCAGCTTAGCCTTTAAAGCAGATTTCCTGCCCACACCTCATAACAGAAGACTGGCTTATAGTATTCAAATATGTTGATAACTATCCTTTCTATCAATATATTGTGGCACATTTCACAAACCAAAAGGAAGATGCACTGCTCTTTATCCAACAAACTCTTTTACAGAAACTGACATCTCATATAAAAATCAAACTGCATACAAACAAGAACCCTAATGCACTATCATCCAAAAAGTCTGGCATTGTCATCTGACCTGATGTGGGGCATGCTGTTGCATCCTGGTATCAGAATATACAGCTCCAAGATGAGACTGTGACCAGTGCAATACTGATAGAGAAGTAAAATCAGATTAAAAATCTGATGAATATTCCAGAGGATCAGTGTTTGAAAGAAGAGAGATGATTGAGGTCATTCTGCAAGGCATGGAAGAATCTGATTTTATCATCTTTGTCATCCCAGATCATATCTTGGCATCTGATCCTATGAGTGGATAGAAACAGGACAAGTTCTGCATCACCATGTGTTTTGCTGTGAATGTAGATGGGAGTGAGTGGATACCAGTTATTTTCATTGGAAAGTCAAAGCAACTGCAGTGTTTCAAAAAAAAGAGTCTAACAGCAATGGAATTCTATTATTGGAATAATAAGAAGGCCAGGATGATAAGCAAAATATTTACAGAGTGAGTGAAGATGTTTAATTTAAAGATAAAGAGAGAGATATGACAGGTTCTGCTGATCTTGGACAACTTTCAAGAGCATTCTATTGCTTATACACTCTATAACATAAAGCTGGAGTTCTTTGAGCCCAACATGACTCCATATGTCCAGCTGCTAGATGCTGATATTATCTGCTGCTTTAAGGCATATTATTGGAATGCCATATGTATCTATGCACTTGATCTCAATGATCTTGAAGAGTCTGAAATCTTCAAGCTTGATCTCCTTAAAGCTATGACTATTGCTCATAATGCTTAGGCAAATATCAGCAGTGAAATAATAGCAAACTGCTGGAAACACACTGGTATAATGCCTGACAATACATCTGAGTCACAGTCCACTACACCATCCAATGATTTCTAAGATGCCTTACTCCTCAAGTCTGCATAGAACCTTGTTCATGACTTTGCCTCAACAGACAAATATATGCTTTCAGGAATCAAACAGATATTGCAAGATCTGCTTGGAAACCAATATGCTGATACTGACTGATGTCCTGCTCTTATGACTGTTATAAATGCAGAGAACAATATTGGTAAAGCACTGGAGGCAGTCAATCAGTTGGCTTCTTCATCACAGTCAAAAATAAACACATCTTCCACCCAAATTGACCTCATTCAACAGCTTCAGATAGCAGAGATAATGTTGAAGAACCACCTTGTCAAATTGAAACAATAAAATCACATGTTTGGTCTCATTCCAACTATTGAAGAGATGGTTAGCCCTATTGCAGAAGAGTATACTGAAGATCTTGAGGCAATGCCAACAGATGAGGTGACTGTTGCTGCTGTCAAGCATGATATTGCAGTAGAAAATAGGGAAATAACTGTCATTAATGATGATGAGGAGAAAGAGGAGGGTGAGGAAAAACAGACTTTAATAACTATAAGAGAAGAATTTGAGCTTATTTGAAAGCTGGAGGTATTTTGTGTTTTACAAGGTGACCAGAGTGGATTAGTATCATAGCTGAGAAAGTTGAGAGAAACATTATTCAAAGAGATGCATGGAAAGCTGACCCAAAAGCCACTGACAGCATTTTGGGGCAATGACAATATTGTCACATGTATCACATGTCATATCACATGCTATTTTGGTTCTGCATAAATCTATAAATGCATATGGTTTTAGTGTCTCCTGACTGTATGCATTGTGAAATAGTCAACTGTAGATCATTTGAATACATATAGAATTATTATACCTTTGTTAACTGGCCTCAAGGCTTATGCTGCTCATACTACCCATTTCCATGCACTATCAAGACATTTCAATGCAGATACAGACTATTCTGAGACTTCATCTGAGTTTGCAAAGTGGATGAAGGATTATGTACACTTTGTTGGCCCTAAAACCACATAGAAGAGTGGGAGTACCAAAGAATTGACTCCACCATTGCAAAGTATAAGTCCTAATAGGGCTAAACAAGCTAAGGAACCTAAAATGTCATCAGAAAGCAGTGTAAAAGGTGTGAAATAGCACTTGAAGCTTACTATCAAGATCCCTCTAAAATCAAAGCCTAGTCCCAAGAATATGAGCTATAAGTCAGTCAGACAATCTGCAGATGCTCCACAAAATATATCTACAGAAGATAAGATCAAGGACTCATCTCACAGAAGCTGGAATGACCATAGATCTTGACAGCAAGAAGGCATTGATGCTCAAAGTGCTAGCAAAGCAATGTCACATGATTTAGCCAAATTTGGTCCAGATTGTGACAGTGTGACATTGCTTAATGCTATTCCATCACAAAATGGCCTCAACTTGGAGCAATCAATCAGAAACCACTATTCTAATGACACTCTCTTCAAAAGAATAGTTGAACACTCTGAACACTTCAAGAATTTTGAGTGGAACATAGATTCTGGCCTACTGTACCTCAAAAAAGATGATAGCTGACTCTTATGCATACCTCATGTACTTATAAATGGCCAAACAGCTTAAGAAATTATAATTTCAGAGGCTCATTCAATTCTAGCTCACCTTAGAGCAAGCAAGACCTTAGACTATCTTCATTAGAATGTCTGATGGAAAGACATAGTTTCAGATGTGAAGTTTTATTGTGAGTCATATTATACATGCAAAATCAGCAAGCCTAATAATCAGAAGCCTTATAGCTTGTTGCACCCACTAAAGATACCTTTCTACTCTTGGGAGGCAATTGGTGTGGACTTTGTTAAACTATTACCAGACTCAAAGAATCAAAATGATACTTTTGACTTAATAACAGTCATAATTGACTTATTTACCTCTATAGTACATCTAGTTCTATGTTGTATGACATATTCCACTCATCAAGTAGCTAAAGTAATATTTTAACATGTTTACAAACTCCATAGAATGCCACAACAGATAATAAGTGATTGAGACTCCCTTTTTATAAGCATCTTCTGAAAACAGCTTCATAAGCTAACAGGAACTCAGCTCAATATATTCAGTGCATACCATCCTCAGAGTAATGATTCTACAAAACATGCTAATTGCACTATCACTCAGATGCTATGATAGTGCATTGATACTACACAGAAGGACTGGGTATCTAAGTTACCAGCCATTGAGTTTGCTATCAATTGGGCTCAATCAGAAACCACTGAATATGCTCTATTTATGCTTAATACAGGATGCATGTCATGGTCTATGATCTGGAATTCTAATATGAAAAATGAATATCCTTTAGTTAGAACCTTTTTATGATTTTGCTGATTAGCAATTATGTCTGCCCATGATGCAATCCTAAAGGCTTAGATAAAGCAAACTAGGCTTACCAATCAGAAACAACAGATTGAACCCTTCCATGAAGGGGACTCAGTTTATGCCTCAACACAAAACTTGAAGTTTGCAAAAGGCCTAGCTAGAAAATTAATCCTGAAGTATATTGGCCTATACAAAATCATGAAAATTTTTGAAAATCACTCATTTTAGGTGAAGCTGCTCTTAAGCTTCACTCAGTGGAGAGTTCATCCTGTCTTTCACTCTTCATTGCTTTGAGTTCATATTCCAAATGATGATTATTGATTCTCTGGGCATCTCAATACTCAGATATATAAAACTCCAGAAGCTGAACCACAATAGAAGATAGACTGCATTATATCACATCACAATGCAAAAGAGCAAGCTATATTTGAGATTAAATGGACAACAGGAGATATCACTTGGCTACTCTATGATCAAATTTCAGATCTCAGATGCCTGTCAGACTACCTCAAATTGCTAAGATATACATCCATCAGTTAGCTTCTGACAGATTATAGAGTACCTCTAGAGAATCTAGAACAGGATGGAATATCTGTAGAGTCTATATCATTTGAATTAAGCTCTAGCATGAGAATACATAAATAGGGGTCTTATGCAAATTCCCCAACTTCATTCTCTCTACTTGCCACCCTTGACTCTATCCCATTTTCTCTTGATATACCTACCAATTGATCTCACAAAAAGTGTAAGGGCCATATGCATAGCTGCCCCCTTCTCCTGTCTAAAGCCTCTTCCAAATCTCTGGCCCAGTTCATTCATTGTAAGAGTATCAAGAGATTCAGTGTCTAGGAGGCTTCTGGCTCTAATTCACTTGGAGGCCTCATTGCTGACATCTCTGCTATTCTGATGCTCCAATGCATTGAGCATAATAATTGCCTTTGACACACTCATAAATCTAGAGGCATTCAAGCTTGTTCTCAGATTTGTCATGAGCCTATTGGATACTCTATTATTACAGCTTTATACAATGCAGATGATGCTGAGGAAAAGTTTGCTGAGTGGGACAATTCCTTAGGCAAATACCATTTCACTCATTTTGACAATCCCACCTTTATCACTCACAATCTCAAGATTGATATGCCTATCCTCTTCAACCTCAGAACCATCCAAATCTCTGGATATGTCATTGTTCCAGAATGCAAGTATAACAATAGTCAGTGTCTTAGTCATACTCTCTTTCTCAGATAGGAAAGAGCCAAGGATCAGGCCATCCAGAGATAAAAAGACAAATAAGCAGAAATCCTCTGAAAGAACTATGATGAGTTGCTGGATTTCTATTCAGATCTGAACTCAGACTCTGACCATCCATTGGAGCTTATCCAGAGCACATCTAATATTGGCAATAGAGAAGACAATATAGAGGGTGATGTTGATATCAAGATGAATAGTAAGAAAGAAAATGCTGCTATGCAGAACAGAGAAAATTAGTCTTGTGATGTTCACTTTATTTCATCAACAATTTTCTTTGCTTATTTTATGTTTTGTTGAAAAAAAAGAGATACATACCATGCTACTATATTGTCCAACTTTGTTGGCTAGGAGAGCATATGTTATGAGTCATTTCATGGCCTGATACTTTTATCTGATATTTTTCTCTCTTTCTCCCATCTCTCTGGTTTAGCCTATATTTGTTATTCCTACCATATATATAAGCCAGTATATATATTATAGCAGGAGGTTTTCACAATCAACCAAGCCTTTACATCTGTCAGTGACTGCATAAGCTTTTTGTAAAAGAAGTGATTTTCACTATTCTCTCAGAGCTGTTGTTGGAGAAATATAAAAACTCTTATATGCTATTATCAACTGCCTCTATTGCCCTTTCTATTGTGCTAGAAGTTCTACTATGATATTTTCAACCATTCTATTAGGAACATACCAATTGATTAGGCTCAAGTGCATATGCAGAGACCAGCAAAGTGCATAGGCATTAATAATAAAGCTATTGGCAATATCACTCTTAAGTTGAAGCCTAAGAATTTAGATTGACAAAACAGAGTTCTATCAGAGAAATAAAGAGAAATATCCTTAGAGCAGAATCCAATGGATGAGATAGAGAGGAGCTGAAGTGGGCATAAAGTGTAGATAGCTATCTGAATTGATATTCAAACTGAGTAATTACAATATTTGTATATAGTTTATACACTATTAGTAGTTAATTTTGAGTCAGAGTCTATTGAGTTCTAGTGTCAGCTGTTCACTATCATGTTCAGAGTCTAGATACTAAAATATGAAATACAGATGTGAAATAATAATAGTAAAATAAAATTAGTAGATAATAGAAAGCAGCAGAGTCCAGTGAGGCTTGTGATTGAATTCATCATTGGTTGAGGTGATGCAGAGACTGGTGGTATGCATGTAACAGTATCCCTCTATTAGCATTCTTGCCCTTGAGAGTGCAGATCCTGATGTCTGATAAAAAGGCACATGGTAAAAAATTTTATCTTATAAGAGTTTATGTCTTTCAGTTTTCAACTACTGTCTTCTCCAGCTTGCAACAATATCATCCCTCACCACCTATTATCATTTGAAAACTCCTGATTTTATGATGTGAGAATCCACCTCTGATGGCCTTCAAGAGGCCAAGGAATTGTTTTGTTTAGAATATCAAACTGTAGAGAATGAGTATGCAGAGACCATAGAAGTTCATTTGGAATAGAAGAGGGAGCAGGAGAGAGAGGAGAAGGCTCAGACAGACTGTGTGGCCTGAAAAACATAGAAAAGAGAGCAGAAAGAAAAATTAAAAAGGAAAAGGGAGAAGGTCTGGCAGGCAGTAAAGAAGCAGGCAAAGAAGGTGGAGAAGACTCAAAAGGAAGCCACAGAGAAAGGCTGCAGAGAAGGTGGCTTGATAGAAGGCTTTAGAGAAGGAGACTGTAGAAATCACAGTGAGAGAGGTGGCAACTAGAGGTGTGCTACCAGGAGAGTTGGTGATAGAGAGCAGATTGCAAATGACTTCTGTGGAGGCCATTGATTTTTGACTGCATCAAGTTCTGGCAGAATGATTCAATTCTGGTCCTGGTCTTTATTTTAAGAGGGTGACTGGTTGTATGCCTTTAGAGTCTGATGATGAGCAATATTAAGCTTAAGTGATATATGACTAAAACACATGATAAATAGATGCTGTATTGTATTTATACAGTTACATCTAAGTTCACTGTATGTGTTTATATAGTATTGTATTTCAAAGCTGTTATAAGAGGCTTAAGGTAGAATAGTGAAGATATAAACTTTAGCTCAAAGCTGGGTATCTACAGTGGGAGCTATGCTACTTATATACTGTTCATTCATCAAGATAAATATACTACTATTAACTGTATTTGTCCAAGTCATTATGCCTTTTGTTCTTGGGTATTGTTACTATCTACAAAAGAGTTGTTGTTCATTGTCAAGGAGCATCATTGTATCAGAAAACAATGACAAACTTGGTCTTATTGTGATATAAGCCTGTTATATAGTTTTAAGCACTGGTCTAAGAACTTTGACTAAGTATAAATAGGAGTTAATTAGAAAAAGAGACAGGAAAAATTATAACATTACTTCCCCCTTAAAACCATCATTCTGATGCTTACTTAAGAGAGAATTTATAGTCACATATTGCTGTGTCTGCATTCATATGTCATTCAGTTATGCATTGGTTAGATTTGGGGCTATAACCCTTTCAACTAATAAAGTAGTCAACAGTCATTCAGGACTCTCTGCCATGTGCATGAATTTTATGGAGTTAGTGGTTAAGCACTTAATCTATTTTATAGTGCTTTTCATTATTGATATGTTTAGATTCTGATAGCAGGAGTCATGTTTGATTTGGGAATGCAGAAGCAATGTAAAGAGTGAGCAGTGATTTGTTGAACATATTGTGGATCTTCCAGCTGACTGGTATGCATAGTTTGTATGTGGAGCTGCTGACTTTAGCAAGAATAGAGAAAGACCCTGTGCATTTGTCTGTGAGTTTTTGCTTTGAGTGTGGTAGATGGAGATTTGTAGTGTCAAGCCATACTTTGTCATTGACAGAGTACTGACATGCTGGGGCATGGTGTTTATCATACTGTTTTTTCATTGATAATGCTATTTTTTCAAGAGCAGCCCAGATTTCTTCATGGATTTTAGTCATAGTTTGTATGAAGTCAGAGGAAGCAGGAGTTGTCATGTGGATGTGATCTGTATAGAAGACATTTGGGTGATGACTATGATTGATAAAAAATAGCATCTTGCCAGTGGCTGAGTGGATGCAGTTATTATGTTAAAAGATGGTGAGAGCAAGCTATTCAATCCAGTTGTCTTAGCAGTAATTAATGAATAGTCAGAGGTATTTCTTAATCTCTTGATTTACTCACTCTATCTGATCATTCATCTGTAGGTGATATATAGTGAAAGCATTGTGATAGATATTCAGGAGTTGATGTAAGTCATCAAAGAACTTGGAGACAAACTATGATCCTCAATCAGAGATCACAACTTAGAGCATACTATATTTAGTATATACTTTATCATATAATATTTTGGCCCATCCTTCTGATGTCAGTTCAGTTGAGCATATAACTGAAATAATTACCTTTGAGAAATGATTGATAATCACAAGTATGATATTATAGCCATTACAATCTGGTAGACAAGTAACCATATCCACCAAAATATAAGTCTATAGCAATTGAGGGACTTCATTTGAATGGAGTGGTGCTGTGCATGGTTGAGTTGACATCTTCTTCCTTTGACAAGTCTTGCATCCTTTTATATAGCATTCAATATTATAAGCCATCTTCAGCCACTAATATTCCTATAAGACCAAATCTTTAGTCTTTGCAATCTCTGAATGTTCTGTGATCACATGATCATAATACATAGTGATGATTTTGCCCCAGAGTTATTGGTCATATGGAATATAAATGCATCCATTGTAGCAGATTAAACTCCTCTTCTTTATCATTTCTCATTCATGATTAAGAGAGGGAGCCACTTGTTGGTTTTATTTACTATTATCCCTAGTAGTGCTCTTGATCCATTCATGGATCTCTTCTTCTGTTGGCATTATCATTGCCTGAAAATGTTCAGGCTTCAATAATATAATACTATCATTATCATCTCCTTCTTGATCATAATCAGCTCAGCAGCTAAGCAAATCTGCCTTTTGTTTGCTGCTCTAGCTTTATGATGTAATATGTAGTTGTATTTGGAGAGTTTCATCACCCATCATGCTTGTCATTAGTTAAGCTTCTGGAAAAGTCAGAAATAGTGGAGATTCTGATGATCAGTCTAGATTTTGAAAATCTGGATTGATTTGATCAAGTAATGGCATCACTTGGCAAGAGTTAACATAATTGCTAAAAGCTCCTTGTTATAGATCTTATAGTTTCATTCAGTGATAGCAAGTGCCTTAGAGAGAAAGGCAACTGGTTGCCACTTTCTGTCTTGTTCTTAAGATAGTATAGCCTCAATCACTCTTTTGCTGGAGTCTGCCTCTACTTAGAATTTTCTCTCTTGTGTCAAGATGGCTAGAATGACATTTTCAGCTCGCTGTTGTTTGAGATCATCAAATGCAGCTTGCTGAAAAGGCCTCCAACTCTATGAGGCATTGCCAGTTAGCTGAATCATAGGCCAGACAGTCTTGCTGTAGTCTCTTATGAATCATCAGTAAAAGTTAGTGAATCTTAAGAAAGACTGCAGTTCCTTCTTCTTTATCAGCATTGGCCACTCTATTACCTTGACTATCTTTATCAGATCCATCCAGATGTTGTCTTGGATGATGATCACTCTAAGGTATTCTGTCTCTAATACCTCAAATTTGCATTTCTCTGTCTTGAGAAAAAGTTTATGCTTCTTTATTGATACAAAGACCTTGTTAGGCCTAAGTGACATGTGATCAATAACACATAGTAGACTAGCACTGTATCATGTTTATACAATCACACTCAAATCCACTTGTTGTGTTTAGAGATGTTGTGCTCCAAGGTCAATGCTTAGTTGACTCAGATAGAAATAGTAGAATAAAGAATAGTTTGAGATTAGAGATATATGATGCTGACTATGCTACTTATATACCATTCATCTCTTAGATAAATATAGCATTACTAATTGTGAGTGTCTGTGCTATAGTACTCATTGTCTTAGAGTGTCATGGTTATCTACAAAAGAATAGTTGTCTCATTGTCAGAGTGTCATTTTATGATGCAAAACAATAGTCATTGTGCTGACTAAGATTGTCCCATGATTCTAAGTGCTAGTCTAAATACCCTGACTAAGTGTGAATAGTGATAAAAGAAAAGAAAAAAATAGAAAAAGATAGAAAAATCATAACATTACCCTCTCCTTAAAACTATCATCCCAATGACTTAATTTAAGGATAATTTATAATCATATATAGCTGTGTTTACATTCATCTATTTCTCATTGACCCACTGATTTGACTTCAGTCTGTATCTCTTTCAACTAACCAAGTAGTCTGTAGTTGTTGTCATGCCTCTCCTCCATGCTTTGACTCTATGTGTTTTATGGTTGAGAACCTAATCAATTTCATAGTGCTCTTTATTATTGATGAGGTTGGAAGATAGAGAAGGTGGTCATTCCTGATTTGAAAACATGGGAGTGATGTATAGCATTAGAAGGGATTTATTGAAGAGATTATAGATGTGCCATGAGGTCAGAAGGTGGAGTTTATATGCAGAGACACTGATTACAGTCAGGATGGAGAATGGCCTGATTTGTTTGTTGGTGAGTTTTTATTTAGGGTGAGGCAGATAAAAGTTTGTTATATCAAGCCAAACTTTGTCATTGATAGTATATATGTATGCAATGCAATGGTGCTTATCATATTGAGCCTTCATAATGCTGGCAGCTCTTTTGAGTGCAGTCTGTGTTTCAAGGTGAATCTTTGCCATTTCTGTGGCAAAGTCTAGGGATGCAGGCATGGATGTGTGAGATCATATAATAGTAGTAACTTTGGGGTGTTATCTGTAATTGACAAAAAAGAGAGATTTCCCAGTGGTGAAGTGAATACAATTATTGTGTTGAAAGGCTGCAAGAGTGAGCCATTCTATCCAGTCATCCTGTCTGTGGTTAATAAATATGCATAGATACTTTTTCAGTTCTTGATTGATGTGCTCTGTCTGTCTGTCAGCCTAGAGATGATAGACAGTGGAGGCATTGCTTCAGATTCTAAGGAGTCAGTATAGATCATCTAAGAATTTAGAGATGAACTGTGACTCTTGATCAGAGATGACAATCTGTAGCATGCTGTGTTCAGAATAGACTTTATTCTTAAGGATTTTGGCTCACCCTTCTAAGAATAGTTTAATGATACAAGTGATCAGGATGATGGCTTTAGAGAAGCAATCAACTATGGCAATAATCACATTATAGCTATTGCAGTCAGATAACCTGGTGATCATGTCAACAGAGATGTGTGTCTATAGAGTTGTGAAAACTTCATTCAGATGTAGTGGGGCTGATAAGGCTTGCATGGATGATTTGGTTCTCTGACAGATCTTGCACCTCTTCACATACTTGTCAACATCTTGTCTTAGTTTTAGCCACCAGTACTCCTTTAGCATCAACTTCTTGGTCTTCAAAATCTCTAGATAGCTGGCTGTTATATGGTCATGTGACATGGTGATGATTTTCCCTCATAGCATTGATTGCTGAGGAATATAGATGCATCTATTATAATAGAGTAGGTCATCACATCTTGTGATGCTTCTTTTATGATTCAATGATGTTACTATCCCTTAATCTCATAGGTTCAGCTGCCAGATTATGCTGCATATCTTGGAGTGGATTTCCTCCTCTGTTGGCATTATCATTGCATGGAAATGCTCTAGCTTCAGCAACACCACCTCTTTATTGTCTTCTCCCTCTTGATTGTGATCAACCTATCAGCTCAAGAGGTCAGCCTTTTTGTTAGCTGCTCTGGCCTTATAGTATATAATTATATTCAGTGAGTTCTGTTACCCACTAGACTTCTTGTCAGTTCAGTTTCTGAGGGAGATAGAAGTAGCATAGGTTTTGATGATCTGTCTAAACCTCAAACATCTGTGTCACTCTGATTAGATAGTAGTGCCACTCTGCTAATGCTAGTATGATAGCTAGTAGCTCCTTGTTGTAGATCTCATAATTCTGTTCTGTGACTGATAGGGCTTTGAAAAAGAATGCCATGGATCACCATCATCCTTCTTGCTCCTGTGAAAGTATAGCACTGACAGCCCCTTCACTCATATCAGCTTCCACTCTGAATCTTCCATTCTGTGTAGAAATCACCAGGATCATATCCTCAGCCAGTCTCCTCTTCAGATTATAGAATGCAGTCTGTTGGAGGGGACTCTACACTTATGAGGCATTATCAGTAAGCTTCATTATAGATCAGATGATCTTGCTGTAGTCACAGATGAATCATCTGTAAAAGTTGGTAAATTCCAGAAACAACTAGAGCTTCTTCTTCTTCATTGGCTCTAGCCATTCTATCACTCCAGCTACTTTAACTGGATCCATCCATATACTCTCTTCACTAATGATTACTCTTAGGTATTCAGTCTCCATGATTTCAAACTCACATTTCTCTGCTTTGAGGAATAGCTTATGCTTCTGCATCAGCTCAAGTATTTGTCATACCAATTGTTAATGTTTCTCTTTATTTTTGGATATAATTAATATGTCATTCAAATAGATTGTTACCTTCTCAGTGGTGATTAAGTCCTTGAATATGTTATTCATCATCCACTGAAAGGTTGCTGAGAAGTCTGTTAGCTTGAAGAACATGACAGTCAGCTTGAACAGCTCTTGGTTGGTTCAGAAAGCTGCTTTTCACTCATCTCCTTTCTTGATTCATATGTTGTTGTAGCTCCATCAGACATCCAACTTAGTATAGTAGCAAGTCTCCCAAAGCTTGTTCATGAGTTCTGATATCAGCAGTAAGAAGTATCAGTTCTTGATAGTCATCTTATTCAGCTTTTAGTAGTCCTGTACTAGTCAGAGCTTGCTATCTTTCTTTTTGATAAAAAAGAAGAGTGAAGCCATCAGTGATTTGGATAGTCAGATTCATTCACTGATGAGATTTTCTTTGAGGAATTTGATGAGTTTTTGTTGTTTCTAATGGCTGAGAGGATAGACCTTGCAATCAAGGTTGGCACTTGCATTTGGTACCAGTTCAATGGCATGGTCTTAGAGCTTGGAATCTGAGAGCTTGTCAAAGTTCTCCTTCTCAAATAGGTTATAATAATCCCATGCTCACTCTAGCACCATCTCTTCAAAGATCCTTTCTCCTTTCTCTTTGTTGGCCCATGCCATAAGATCATTAGCATAGTGTACTGCTTGCAAGCACAATGCTTGGTCTATATCTACAGCAAGAATTGTTTCACTATCTGCTATCTTCTCATTCCATCAATCTTCAGAGTCACTGTCAGAGAGTAGAAATAGTGTCTTTCAGCAGCAGCATTAGGTGAAGATGATTCATTCAGTCTTCCAATTGATGAGCAGATTATAGCATATCAATCAGTCATGTTGAGAAAGACCTTCTTGATCTCTAATTCTATAACAGCTAAGTCAATCCTCTCTGAGTGGTCTCCAATAATTAGTTGAAGTTTCATGAACTGGCCTGATTTTTTATGCTATTGGCATTATAGACTGGAATTGGAGTAGCTGTGACTTTAATGAGAAGTTGGTGCCTGTCAATAAAGGCTCAATTGATAGAGCTTCTGATACAGCCACTGTTGATTAGCATGGTGACAGTGAAGATGGCTTGATTAGTTAAGGCCTGAATCTGTGTCTTGACTATTAGATCCTGTCTATAGGCCTTCTGTCATCATATAAACTTCTTGGCTTCTCAAAGTTTGTCCAGCCACTCTAGTGTCTTCTTTTGTTCTGCCTCTCTCACTCTTTTGACCAATTCATCATCTATTTCTCTAGTTTGAGATTGGTGAATCTATTCTTGTAAGACAGTGGCTGCTTTCTTGTTAGTTCAGACATTCTTAATTCTTTGCCAGGTTTATTCTATATCAAATGATTTTAGCCACTTATTGGGAGTCTCTCCTATTTGACCTATAAGTATTTGAGCTTGTTAGTGCAATTCTTTTAGTATATCAATAGAGATGGTAACTCAGAGTATATTCAAATGCATATAAATATGACTACCTACAGAGGGCATATGAGTCTGATCTATAGCTACTTGTGATACACCAATAAGTCTATTAGCTGATCTAATAGAATTGCTTGCTAGTCAGCCTTGTCTTTTACCTTCTTAACTCAGCTCTCTGTTTTCAGGTCCTTGAGCTCTTCTGCCTCCTTCTGTAATTCTGTGATCTGTGCTCAGATGTTTTCTCAGGTTTGTTTCTTCTTCAGGCAGTCCCTGGACATATAACTCTTCTGTCCTCAGTTGAAATACTTTCCTTTCTTCTTCAGGCAGTCTATGTCCATCAGCTTTTCACTACTCATATATGTTGTCTCTGTTTCAGTCTTCTGGGCAGTATAGGAGAGGATCAGTATTCTGCTATTGGTGTTCTTGTTGTTGTTGACTGAATGAGACTTTTTCTGCTTAGTCATGATCCCCATACTAGCTGTCTTCTGTCACAGCCTCTCCTTGTTCATCTCTATGATCTTTACTTTCCACATGTTATACTCCTTAGGAATATTAGTGCCTATATTAGAGATTATACTGATATAAGATAGGAGCACCCTCATCTTGAGATACTTGACCATCTGTCCATCATTATTGATACTCTCTTATACTCTGGCCAATGTCTCTAATCATTTCAGCTTATCAAAGTACTTGCTGATGATTTTGTCATCCATATGGAGCTCTTTCATCTTGTTCTTATGTACCTCTTAGATGGTCAGATCAATAAACTTGTTCTGGATCATTTGTTTGAAGATGGGCCAGAATGGATAGCAGTAATGTTAGTGGATGATGGAGCATAGTGTTAGAGTGATCAGAATCTACTATTGCTTCATCTTACTTTTGAAGTAAGAGGCAGCAAAGGTGACCTTATTCATGTCTGTCCCAAGATAGGTGATATACACCTTGAAGTACTGTTCACAATCAACTATAAATTAGTCAATGTCATCTGATGCACTTTTGAAAGGTCAGAGAGTCTGGAGAAGATCAGATTCACATTGAAGCATAACAGTATCCTGTGGCAATATGCCCATTGGATTGGAGTATTCATTGAAAGAGAGGCACCTTCATTTGGCTGAAGGTCTGAGAAAGAAGTGTAGAGATCTGTCATCAGCCACTGGACTTTCTTTAGGGAGTGCTTCCTTCTGTACAATGCATTCATTTTATATTGTAAACCCAAGTTGAGTAGCCTTGGGATCATCTCTCTCAGAGTTCTGATCTGCCAGAGGCTGGACTCCAAGTAGTTGGCTTTTTTGGCTGATTCATAGATTTTAGAATCCAACCAGTCATAAGAGTTCTTAGAGCTTAGGTTATATGGGCCATGTGGCAGCTTTTCAGCTTGGCATAGCAGACTGAGATGATCATGTTTGAACAGTTCAAAGGGATAGTGCCATGTATATGATGTATCTTAGTATCATCAGTAGCATATTTAGCATTGGCTGGATTTTATACCTGTAAAATGGTAAGGCCTTTAGTTAGTCCTCAGGGTGTGTTCTGTTATAAATATAGATTGCACAGTCAGTAGCCATATATTGCAAAATATATCCTTTCTCCTTGTCATCTGTGATTGAATACTTTCTTTTCAGCAGAGTCATCAGCCAACTAATCTCCTTTTATAAGGAGGCTATTTCCTCCTGGTACAGCCTTTCAAATTTCTCCTGTCAACTTCAATATATTTTTTTCTCTAATACCTCATCATCTGTATCCTTATACTGTATCTAGGAGTCAATCTTGACTAAGACATCTGCCTCATCCTTGCTGTCCTTATCATCCTCCTCTTCCTTACTGTCTGCCTCACTCTCCTTAAGAAAGGTATTAGGCAAGTCATAGGTTGGCAGCTTGTGAGCTCTGACTATTGTTAAAGAGCTCTTTGTTGGCTCAAGATTGGGTATTTATACTGTGGATCCTAGTAGAAGACTGTTATCAAAGTCAAAAAGGTCTAGTCTCTGTTTCTCACACTCTTTTTACTCCCTTACTATATTGGTGGAGTCATTGTAGAACTGGTTATTGAGGAAGAGGACAGTGACATATCTATATAAGAATCAGTAGAGGGCTTAGTCAGTGATCCTGGCTTCTGGAGAAACCTGAATCTTATACCCTTCTGTTAGGCTCAAGCTGCATGTGATCAATTAGCATGTGATAAACTAATGTAGCTTTGTGTTCAAGCCTTCCATTAGAGTTCACTGTATGTACTAATGTTGACTCCCTATGCTTCAAGGCTTTGTGTGACTAGCTCAAGAGTAGAATGAGGTGGAATAAACTTTAGCTCAAAGCTGAGGATTACCAGTGAGAGTGAGCAGTCTTAAATACTGTATGTAGTTTTCTAATAATACTACTACTTATTGTGCATTTTTCTGCCTGTTGTGCTCTTTGTTCTTGAGCATCACTATCATACAGAAAAGGTTGCTTGTGTGTCACTGGGCAATGCTGTTGCATCAAAAGACAATGACAGACTTGGCTATTTGTGATGACTAAGCCTTTATCTCATGGTCTTAAGCACTCATCCTAGTGCTCTGATTAAGCATAAATAGGGGAAAGAAATAGAAGAAATTGTAATATTACCCCCTCCTTAAGACTATCATCCTGATGGCTTAATTTAGGGATATATTAGGAATGTGCCAATCGAGTAGGCTTGAGTGCATATGCAGAGTCTGGTGGAGTGCATAGGCATTGATGAAGCTATTGGCAATATCATCTTTGAGTCAGAGTCCAAGAATCTGGATGGACAGAACAGAGTTCTATTAGAGAAGTGAATAGGAATATCCTTTGGAGCGGAATCCAATGGATGAGGTAGGGAGGAGTGGAAGTGAATATGAAGTGTAGATGGCTTATCCAAGTTGATATTTAAACTGAATAGTTACGATGATGTACATGGCTTTATATACTAATAGTAGCTAATTCCAAGTTGGATTCCATTGGGTTCCAGTGTCAGTATTCACTACTGAGTTCAGGGTCTAGATATTACAATGTGAAATATAGATGTGAAATGATAATGGTGAAATGAAATTGGTAGGTAATGAGAAGTGGCCAGAGTCCAGTGGGTAGCATGATTGGATTTATGGTTGGTTGAGGTGACATGGAGACTGATGGCATGCATATAACAGTATCCCCCCTTTAGCATTCTTGCTCTTAAGAGTGCAGATCCTGATGGCTAGTGGGGCCACATAGAAAATTGTTAGTGGCCATGGGAGTTTTGCAGCTTGAACTGAAACCACCATCTTCGCCTATATCATTGCTCACCACATATCATTGCTCATGCACTCTCAAGCCTCTGGTGAGAGGGTCCACCCCTGATGGCCCTGAAGAGACTAAGGAATTGTTTCATCTGGAATGACAAACCACAGAGGAAGAATATGTGGAAGCTGTGGAGAGCTATTTGGAATGGCAAGGGGAGCAGGAGTGGGAGGAGAGGGCTTGGGCAGACCATGTGGTCTGGGAGTCACAGAAAAAGGAGCAGAGGGAGGAATTGGAGAGGAAGAGAGAGGAGATTTGGCAGGCTGCAGAGAGGCAGGTGAAGGAGGCAGAGAAGGCATTGAGAGAGGCTGCTCAGAGAGAGGCTGCAGAGGCAGTGGTGAGGGCTGAAACTAAGGAGGTAGAGCTGAAGGGAATGGTTATGGAGGATGGGTTGCAAATGACCCCTGCAGAGGCTATTGATTTCTGGCTGTGTCAAGTGTTGGTAGAACAGTTTGATCCTGGCTCTGGTCTTTGCTTCAAGAAAGTAGCTCACTCTGTATCTCCAGGGTCCGATGATGAGCAGGACAAGGGGACTGAGGGAGACAATGAATCTGAGGAATCTGAGAGGACTCTGGAGAGGAGAAAGAAGATGCAGGAGGAAAAGAGAAGGGTAGTGGATCTGGCAGAGAAGGGCTGTAAATGCAAGTTCAGGTCGAGGAGTATAGTGGATGGTAGTGGGACAGAGGTGGTTGTTAGCCTCAAAAAGCAGACAAAGTTGAAAGTGGTGGGACTAGTGGGGGGCAAAGAATTATTGGATGGTGAAAGTAAGTGTCTTGGTTTTCTTTCATGGCTTAACTTAGCTTTTGTTTTCAGAGAGTTGTGTGCATTGTCATCAAGATGGCACATGGTGTTATGCATGACTGGTAACTGAAGGTGCTGGTCAAGGGCAGACTTGCTCTCACTGCAAGGTCAAGAAAACTGCCTGTTCATTCAACAAGGGCATCACCACAAGTGAGATGATCAGTAGTGTGGAGGTCTCTGCTGGTCTCCACCAACTTTCAAAATTGATACACAAGTTGATGCATCACATGGATGAGTTGGCAGATGAGGTGGTGGATGTTCATGGTACTGTAGCAGGTCTTCAAGATGACTATAGTTCTGATGATATGTTGTCTCCTTCAAAGCTGTTTTCAGAGTCTAAGGTGGAGATCTGGAAGAAGGCCTGACTGATTTTTAAGGATGAGAGGGATCAGAAGGTGGAGGATCTTCGGGAGGTGATGTTGAAAGAGCTGGACAAGGATATAGAGAAGTTGAAGGAGCAGAGAGAGAGTTTGGGTTCTGATATAGGTCTATTGGATTCTGCTTTTTTGTAAAATATTTGTATGAAGTATATAGAAAAGGGCATCAGATGTTGGTAGTGGAGAAAGAAAATATAAATACAAGATTTTGATTTGAAAGTGTAAGAGTGATTAAAATGGTAGTAATTAGTGATTAGAATTGAAATGGTAAGGTGGGGTGCTGGTGGTGTTCAGAGTAGCATTGTATTAGGAATGGGATGTTTGAATGACTTTGGACAAGGGTCCTGGTTTGTCTGGGTATCAGTGGTGGAATTCTTTAATGAATTTGTTGGCAGAGAACTCAGAGGCTGGTAACCAAGCAAATTCTTCATTGGTACCTTTGTATCTTAGCTACTGGAGTTTGTACAACAGTGGGCAGTGGAACTAGTGGTCCAGTTTAGAGTCAAGGATTTGGGCTATTTCAAAATGTTCTTCTCTGTCAACTTCAATTGGAGATAGTGGTGGTTGGATTTGGTTAAGAATGGTGTTTTCTTCTATGGGTTCCAATTGTGATACATGGAAGATGGGGTGAATAGACCAGAGATCTGGTGGAAGTCTCAGAGTAAAGGAGTGGGTATCAGGTTGGACTATGATTTTGAAAGGACTAAGGTATTTTTCTGAAAATTTTCTGATCAGGCAGGTAGTTTTGATATATTTGGAGCTGAAGTAGGCTTTGTCTCCCACTGTGAATGGGGGTGTCAGAATCCGATGCTTGTCTGCTTGGATCTTATAGCAAGACTGAGCTTTAGAAATTTCATCCTTTAGTAATTGATGAAGTTCATCAAGGTTGACTGTGAAATCTTGGGCCCAAGTGGAGGTGATGTCCCTTTCAGAGTGAATGGTGATGTTGGGGTGGTAACCCTTGTTAGTGAAAAATGGGGAAATTCTGGTGGACATGTTAGAGGCATTGTTATAGGCAAATTCAGCAATGGGTAGGAGGGTGTCCCAGTTGTCCTATTGGTAGGAGCAGTAGATATAGATATACTGTTCCAGAGTTTGGTTTGCCCATTTGGTTTGTCTGTCAGCCTCCAGATGATAACCAGAGATAAGGTGGAGCTCCATGTCAAGAGCCACAGCTAAGACATGAGTAAATTGAAAGATGAATTTGGAGCCACAGTCAGATGTGATGTGACTGAGTACCCCATGTTTGGAGAATACATAGATAAGGAAAAGTTGGGTGAGCTCCACAGAGTTAATAGTGTCATGAGTGGAAATGAAGATAGCTTGCTTGCTAGCTTGGTCTATGACTACTAAGATGGTGGTGAATCCATTGGAGTCTGGTAGTTGTTCAATGAAGTCCATGGAAATGGAATCTCATGGTCATTCAGGAACTGGCAGAGGTTTGAGTAACCTATAGGGGTGGTGTCTAGGTGCCTTATTGTGTCCACAAACTGTGCAGGACTTAACATAGTATCGGACATATTTGCATATCTTTGGCCAGGTATAGTTCTGTCAGACTAGTTCTAACATCCAGTTTTGACTAAAGTGGCCTGTCAAGATGTAGTTGTGATTGTTCTGTAGTATACGGAGATGGAGATCTCTGGACTCTGAGATATAGATGCAGCCTTCAAAGCAGAGGATGTCTGATTCATCAATAGACCACTGAGAGGGGGAGGATTCTGAAGTGGCCTTAGCCTGGCAGAGGCCATCAGAGGATGTAGGGTTAGAAGATTGTGCTTGTTTGATATTGATGTAGAGCTTGTCAATGTTCATGATGGCACTGGCTTGGAGGGTAGGATCTTTAAGATAGATTGCATAGAGTGATATGGAAAGTTGTTCTTGGGTGAACACAGATCAGAAGTTATAAGGGTTGACTTGGGCATATTGGCTATCTCTCTCTTTAGGGTAGACATCCTATTGTCTAGTGAGTGCATCCGGTTTTCTATCAAGTTTTCCAGAGAAGAAATATATTACTAGGTTGAAATGGGATAGGTATTCAGACCAGCAGACTTGTCTGCAGGTTAGAATCTTAGTGGTGACAAAATATTCAAGGTTCTTGTAGTCTGTTATGATATTGATAGAGTCTATGGAGCCTTCAAGGTAGTGCTGCCAATGTTTAAAAGCTTCAAAAATGGCCAGGAGCTCCTTGTCATAGGTGTCATAGTTGAGCTTAGCATTGTGGAGGCTTCAGGAGCAGAATGCAATCGGGTGAATTTCACCATTTTTAAGGTAGATGGAAAGGATAGCTGCAATGATATAATCAGAGGCATTGGTTTCCACCACTATCTTTCAATCAGAGACCCAGTGAGTAAGGATGAGAGCATGTGTAAAGGCCTCTTTCAATTCATTGAAGGCAGCCAAGCATTTGTCATCAAATTTCCATGGAGTTCTCTTGTGGGTGAGTCATGTAAGGAGAATGATGATGTCACTATATCTATGTATGAAGCAATGGTAGAAGTTGGCAAAGCCAAGGAAGGATTGGATATCCTTGACTTTTTGCAGCACTGGCCAGTCAACAATAGCCTTGACTTTTTCTTCCAACATGTGAAGTCCTTCAGGTGATAGAATGTAGCCTAGGTATTCCATAGAGTCCTGGTTGAATTTGCATTTAGAGCTCTTGCAATAAAGTTCATTAGCTCTAAGCCTGCATAGGACCTCTTGAACATATTTCTGGTGATCTTCTGGGTTGTCAGAATATATGAAGATGTCATCGAGATAGACCACTACTGATATGTCGAGCATGTCAGAGAATATATCATTCACAAATCATTGAAATGCTGCTGGAGCATTTGTGAGGCCAAAAGGCATGATATGCCATTCGAAGGAATCGTAACAGATTCAGAAGGCTGTTTTTCATTTATCCCCCTTAGCTATGTGAATGAGATGGTAGATGTGCCTAAGGTCGAGCTTGGTGTAGATGTGTGCAGAGCAGGCAGAGTTAAGGAGATCAGAAATGAGGGGGAGAGAATAGCAATCTTTCTTGGAGATTTTGTTTAGGCCATAGTAGTCAATGCAAAGTTGGAGTTCACTGGTCTTTTTCTTGACAAATAGAACTGGAGCCCCATGTGGAGAGCAGGATGGAGTAATGAACCCATTGCACAGATTATCATTAATAAACTCTCATAGGGCCTTGAGTTTAGATTCTGAGAGAGAATAAATAGGGTCAAGTGGTGGAGATGTTCCTTTCTCAAGATTGATTTTGAGGTCATACAGCCTGTGTTTGGGTAGCTTTTTAGAGAGAGTATTGCTAAAGACATCTGTAAAATTATGGTACTCTACTAGCACTGATGAAAGATCTGCTGGTTCTGCAGATGTGGCTTTGGCTCCAATATTAGGCAAGAAAGGCTGCAGTGTGAACTGCTAAGCACCTTCTTCTGCACTGGCTTGGACAAATGCAGCAGCAGATATGATGGAGATCTTTGAGTGTGCTTTCATAGTAAAAAACTCTGAGGGAGGATAGAAGTAGATAGGTTCATATAGGAATGGAGTCTGCTGGTTACCTGGAGTCAATTTGGAATGGGGTGAAGCCCCAAGAGTTGGACTGATAGAGTCTAGTGGGCATGAAAGTC
This sequence comes from Guyanagaster necrorhizus, assembly GCF_019112545.1. Taxonomy (NCBI): domain Eukaryota; kingdom Fungi; phylum Basidiomycota; class Agaricomycetes; order Agaricales; family Physalacriaceae; genus Guyanagaster; species Guyanagaster necrorhizus. The sequence goes on from NW_025064892.1 coordinate 711,011, forward strand.
CCTGGAATGTGGTGGGAGCTGTGAAATTAGTTGGAGTGAGATCTTGATAGCTTGAGCAGAAAATAATACTGTTCTCAGCCTAGTCAATCAGTGGATTGTAGTGGAAGAGCTAGTTGTATCCTAGGACAAGATTGCAAGGCAAATCCAGAGGAGTGACATAGAAGTCAATAGAGAAGGTGTCTCCAGATGGAAAACAGATGGGGATGGTTGTGACTTGAGATATACAGCTCCTGATGGAGTCATCAAATAATCAAAGTTGTACACTAGGGATAGTTTTAATGGGAATTTCATTGGCAGCTACATACTTAGTGTCAACAAAGCAATGGCTAGAGCCAGAATCAATTAGAGCAAGAAAACACAGAATGATACAAGTTGGAGAACCATTGGGTTCTGTGGTAGTCAGTAATTCTGCTGAGAGGGGAATGTGGAAGGAGTGGTTGGAAAGGGATGTTGCATTGAGAGTGATGACCTCCAGTGTGTAAATAGAGTCAATGCAACCCTGAACTCATACAGAGGGAACAGAGTTGCTTTCTAGTTTTCCAACTCTATTAGAGCCAGTTCCACAGGAGCAGTGTCGACTTCTGCTGCATGACCTTTGGTGAAGGCTGCTGCCTTCCACTTGTTGCAGTTCTCAGTCTTGTGTTTGGCTTCACAGAATATGCAAAGGTTGTTCTGGTGCCTGTGGTCTTTTTCTTCCTGAGTAAGATGGCCATCTTTGCCTAGCTTGTTAGCATAGGGCTTAGGGATGGTAGGTTTCAGTATGGAGCTGGAGTCTGAGGAAGATGTGTTAGACCCCTTAGATTTGGGGCTGGAAAATTTATTGTCTCAGTTTTCACAGACAATTTCAGTCTTCTGGATCCAGTAGCGAGCATCGAGTTCTTGGGTGAGGAAGCACATATCATGAAGGTTGTTTGGCTTTCCATAGTGTGCCATGTCATCCTTGATATGGGTGCAGAGGCCACAGTAAAAAGTATGATGGAGAGAGTTATCTCCATACCCAATTTGTAAAGCATACTGGTTGAATTAGACTATATACTTCATGATCTGATCTCCATCATGCATCTGAAGATGTTCTAATGCATCTTCAGCATCTCTGATGGCATCAAAGAGGCCAAAGTTGCTATGAAGCTCATCTAGGAAAGCTACATAAGAGAATTGCCAGGCTGGTGGATTCTGTGGATTGGGGTTAAGAATGTCTGGTTTGAACCAGTTAAGCATGGTGCCAGCCAGGAATGAAATGGCATAGTTAACCTTGTTAGCATCTGCTACAAATATGGTAGGTCTGTCATTGAAATTCAACTGAAGGGAGACAATGAAAGCCTTCAGTTTGTGAGGGTCAGAGCCATCAAATGGTTCTGGTTTCTTGACCTTGGTATGGATAGTGGCTGGTTTAGGGTTGTTGAGGGAAGCAGAGACTCCTTGTAACAAGTTCATGAATTCTAGAAACATGTCCTACTGGTTTGAATTGTTACTTCTGGCAGGGCCATCAGAGCTGTCTGGGTCATTGGGTCCTCCTGATCCTTCTAGTCCATCTGAAAAAGGGTTTAGTGGATTGCCACCTGGTTCCCATTAGATGGGGGTATGAGTGGGAGTGTCTTCATCTCTGCCCTCTGAGTCTGGGCTGTCTGGATTCCCATGCAGGTTGCCCAGAGATAAGGGGTCTATTGGAGAGTCAGTTCAGACACCATACATCAGGCTGGCCCTTTAGGCCCTATTGGTTGAGATGCTGGTAGTGTTGAAAGGGTTAGGGGAGTCATTGTAATTAGGTTGGCAGGTGGTGAAGCTAGAGTGATGGTAGATTTCCCTATGAGAAGGTTGTCCTCTACTGGAGGCTGATTCGAAAAGGCCTGGTTGTTCCTTTGAGGCAGAGGCTGAAATATCTTCCATGGAAAACATATTTAGATGAGTTTGTTCAAGATCAGTTTCTGTGGATTGGGTAAATGTGGTGGACATGATAAAATTTTTGACTCAAGGGTTTGAGTTCAAATATACTGTTAGGAATGTGCCAATCGAGTAGACTTGAGTGCATGCACAGAGTCTGGTGGAGTGTGTGGGCATCGATAAAGCTATTGGCAACATCACCTTTGAGTCAGAGCTTAAGGATCTGGATGGACAGAATAGAGTTCCATTAGAGAAGTGAATAGGAATATCCTTTGGAGTAGAATCTGATGGATGAGGTAGAGAGGAGTGGAAGTGAGTGTGAAGTGTAGATGGCTTATCCAAGTTGATATTCGAACTGAGTAGTTATGATGATGTACATGGCTTTATATACTAATGGTAGCTAATTCCAAGTTGGATTCCATTGGGTTCTGGTGTTAGTATTCGCTATCAAGTTTGGAGTCTAGATATTACAATGTGAAATACAGATGTGAAATGATACTGGTGAAATGAAATTGGTAAGTAATAGGAAGTGGCCAGAGTCCAGTGGGTAGCATGATTGGATTCATGGTTGGTTGAGGTGACATGGAGGCTGGCAGCATGCATATAACAGGATAGCTTATAGTCATGTATTGCATCATCAGTGTTCATCAGTTTCTCATTGACCCACTGGTTAGATTCTGGCCTGTAGCCTTTTCAGCTGACCAGGTAGTCCATGGTAGTTGTCATTCCTCTCTCTTTTGCTCTTACTTTTTGTAATTTGTGATTTAAGACTTGATCAACTTTGTAGTGTTCTTTATCATCAATCAGAGGGAGGAGGTGGAGGTCATTCCTGATTGAGAAATACTGAGGCAATATAAGGTGTTAATAATGTCTCATTAAAGACATTATGGATTTTCCAGGTTGAGGGTAAACAGAGCTTATAGACACTGGCTCTGTTATGCACATGCCACTGGCCTCCATATCACCTCAACCAACCACAAATCCAATCATGCTACCCACCAGACTCTGGCCACTTCCTATTACTTACCAATTTCATTTCACCAGTATCATTTCACATCTGTATTTCACATTGTAATATCTAGACCCCAAACTTGATAGCAAATACTAACACCAGAACCCAATGGAATCCAACTTGGAATTAGCTACCATTAGTATATAAAGCCATGTACATCATCATAACTACTCAGTTCGAATATCAACTTGGATAAGCCATCTACACTTTGCACTCACTTTCACTCCTCCCTATCTCATCTGTCGGATTCCACTCTGAAGGATATTCCTATTCACTTCTCTAACAGAGCTCTATTCTGTCTATCCAGATCCTTGGGCTCTGACTCAAAGATGATGTTGCCAATAGCTTTATCAACACCCACACACTCTGCTGGACTCCACACATGCACTCAAGCCTACTCAATTGGCATATTCCTAACAGGCTTCTACTTTGGAGAGTATCAGAAACAGACTAGTCTATTTGTCAGCTAGTTTGCATTTTAGGCATGGGAGATGAAGGTTGGTGGTGTCAAGCCAAACCTTATCATTCATGGTGTAGATATGAGCAGAGCAATAATGTTTGTTGTACTGCTTGGTCATAGCAGTTGTGGCCTTTTCAAAGGCTGTCTTGGTTTCAGAGTGTATTTTTACCATTATAGTGACAAAGTCTGTTGAAGCTGGGGTTGTAGTTCAGTGTCATTCAGTGTGAATAACATGAGGGTGATGTCCATGATTTACAAAGAACAGAGTTTTTCCAGTTGCAGAATGAATGTAGTTGTTGTGTTAGAAGGCAGCAAGTGCCAGCCATTCTGTCCAGTCATCCTGTCAGTAATTGATGAACAGTCACAGGTATTTTTCTATCTCTTGGTTCATGCATTCCATTTGTCTGTCAGTCTGAGGATGGTATGCTGTAGATGCATTGCATTTTATGTGTAGAAGTTAGTAGAGATCATCTAGGAATTTAGAGACAAATTAGGGCTCCTGATCCAAGATGACCACTTGCAGCATTCCATACTTTGCATAGACTTCATCATATAAGATCTTTGCCCATCCTTTAAAAGTTAATTCAATCAAACAGGTGATTGATATGATCGCCTTAAAGAAGCAATTGACTATAATGATTATTGCATCATAGCCATTGCAGTCAGATAGTCTAGTGATCATATCTGTTAGGAATGTGCCAATCGAGTGGGCTTGAGTGCACGCGCGGAGTCCGGCGGAGTGCGTGGGCGTTGACGAAGCTATTGGCAACGTCACCCTTGAGTCAGAGCCCAAGGATCTGGATGGACAGAACGGAGTTCTGTCAGAGAAGTGAACAGGAGTATCCTTCGGAGCAGAATCCAACAGATGAGATAGGGAGGAGTGAGTACGAAGTGTAGATGGCTTATCCAAGTTGATATTCGAACTGAGTAGTTACAGTGATATACACGGCTTTATATACTAATGGTAGCTAATTCCGAGTCGGGTTCCATTGGGTTCCGGTGTGAATATTCGCTACTGAGTTCGGGGTCTAGGTATTACAATGTGAAATACAGATGTGAAATGATAATGGTGAAATGAAATTAGTAGGTAATGGGAAGCGGCCGGAGTCCGGTGGGTAGCGTGATAGAATTTGTGGTTGGTTGAGGTGACACGGAGGCCGGCGGCATGCGCGTAACAATATCAACCAAAATATGAGTCCATGGTGCCAATGGGATCTCATTTGGGTGTAACAGCACAGCCTGGGCTTGCATCAAGGATTTGCCACATTGACAAACTTTATATGCTTTAATATATGCAGTGATGTCATTGTCCATTTTAGGCTACCAATATTCTCATAAAACCAACTTCTTAGTTTTGGTGATGTCTGGATGGCCAGCAGTTGTATGATCATGGCAAGTCGCAATAATTTCACCTTGTAGTCCTCAATCTCAGAGGATGTAAATCCACCTATTGTAGCAAATGAGTCTTCCATTCTTTGTCATTCCTCATTCATGATTGAAGGAAGAGGCTACCTGCTGATCCCACTTGTGGTTGTCCTGAGTGGCACTTTTGATCCATTTGTGGATCTCTTTCTCTATGGGCATTATCATAGCCCTGAAATGTTCAGGTCATAATAATGTCACTCTCTTATTATTGGCTCCCTCCTGATCATGATCTGCTCATTGGCTTAAGAGGTCAGCCTTTTTGTTTGCCATATCAGCTTTGTGATAGAGTGTGTACTGATATTGACTGGGTTCAGTGACCCATTGAGCTTGTCAGCAGTTTAACTTCTGTGGTTGTCAGAAGTATTGTAAATTTTGATGATCAGTCCAGATCTTGAAAACTTCTATAGCTCTGATGAGATAATGCTATCATTCTTCCAAGGCAAGCATGATGGCAAGGAGTTTCTTGTCATAGATCTCATAATTTCACTTAGTGATGGTGAGTGCCTTGGATAGAAATATGACAGGGTGCCATTTCTTATCTTGTTCCTAAGATAGAATGGCTCCAATTGCTTCTTCACTCAAGTCAGCCTCAACTCAGAACTTCCCTTCCTGCATTGGTATAGCAAGGATCATATCCTCAGTGAGCTGTTGTTTGAGGTCATCAAATGCATCCTGTTGGGATAATCTCCAGGTCTATAGAGCATTACCAGTTAGCTGCATCATTAGATGGATGATTTTGCTGTAGTCCCAGATGAAATGTCAGTAAAAGTTTGTGAATCTGAGGAATGATTGTAGTTCCTTTTTTCTAGTTGGTTCTGGCCACTCTGTTACCTCTGTCACTTTGATGGGGTCCATCTGGATGCTTCCTTTGCTAATGATGACCCTGAGGTACTCAGTTTCAAGTACTTTGAATTCACACTTCTCTACTTTGAGAAACAGTTTGTGTTTTCTCATGAGGGCTAGTACTTATTGTACTAGCTCTCTGTGTTCCTCCTTCATTTTTGACATGATGAGAATATCATTGAGGTAAATAGTCACCTTTCCAGTGGTGATGAGGTCTTTGAATATATCATTTATCATCCACTGGAACATTGCTGGGGAATTAGTGAGCCTGAAAAACATGACTGTTGGCTCAAATAATCTCTGATTCATCTTGAATGCAGCCTTCCATTTGTCCCCCTCTTTAATGTGGACATCATTGTATCCCCACTGGACATCGAGCTTGGTGTAATATTTAGTGCTCCAGAGCTTGTCCATCAATTCAGAGATTAATGGGAGGGGATACCAGTTTTTGATTGTCATTTCATTAAGCTTCTGGTAGTCTTAGACTGATTGGAGTTTGCCATCTTTTTTCTTGACAAAAAAGAATGGTGATACCATAAGGGATTTTGACAGTCAAATTTGTCCACTGAATAAGTTCTCATCCAAGAACTTGTCAAGTTCTTGTTGCTCATTATTGCCAAGAGAGTAGGTCTTGCAGTCTAGGTTGGCATTGGCATTTGGGATTAGCTCAATCACATGATCCCATGGTTTTGGCTCTGGTAGCTCATCAAAGCTTTTCTTTTTGAACAGGTCTCTGAAGTCTTATGCCTATTCAGGCACCATTTCTTTGAAGGTCCTCTCTTTCCTTTGTTTGTTGGCCTTGGCAGCTAGGTTATTGGTATGGTGAATAGCACAAATGCATAGCTTGTATTGGAGGTCTATAGCAAGAATGGTTTCTTCATCCTCTATTTTCTCATCCCACTAATCCTCTGGGTTCTCATTGGGTAATTCGAATGAAATTTTCTGATATCAGCATCTTGCAAATATAATCTTTCTGGTTTTCCAATTGATTAGCAGATTATGGCATATCAGCCAATCATGACTAAGGAAGACTTTCTTGGTCCCAAGATCCATGACTGCTAAATTGATTTGTTCAGAATGATTATCAATCATAAGTCAGAGCTCCATGAACTCAGTTATCGAACTGGCTTGATTTTTGATTCCATTGGCATTATATATTAGAATTGGAGCTGCAGTGGCTCTGGTTGGGAGTTGGTGCTTATTGACAAAGACATGATTAATCAAACTCCTGATACAACCACTATTGATTAAGATAGATACCACATGAGCAGATTGAGATATAAGGGTCTCAATTTGTGCCTTGGTGATTAGATCTCATCCAGGTGTTTTGGATTGTTGAATAAATTTTCATGGCACATGAAGTTTATCAAGCCACTCCAGGGCTCAATATTGTTCTGCCTTCCTTATCCCTTCTATCATCTTGTCAATCACTTCTTCAGCTTGGGTTTTATAGACTCAATTTTTAAGCATGGCTTTTGCTGTTGCTTCATCCTTGGCATCTCTGATTGCTCTCCAGGTCCATTCCATGTCAAATGGCTTGAGCCAAGTATTAGGGCTCTCTGCCCCTGTTTGGTCTGAGGGCACTTGAGTTTTCTTTGGCGATTCTGTGGTGTGTGGGTTCAAAGTCTGGGGTATATTCAAATGTGCTGATATAGTAGGCATAGGGGTAACTACAGAGATTTTATCAGTCTGAATAGCAGCTGGTGATTGCACACTATAAGAGTCCTTGGCTGGCACAGTAGAATCACTCACTGGTTGGCTCCTTCTTTTACCTTCTTCACCTTAGTTTCCTTGCCAAGTTCCTCATCTTCTTTCTGCAACTTGGCAATTTGTGCCTGAATGTCTTTGTGCATTTGTTTCTTCTTCATGTGATCCTTTGCTATGTGCTCCTTTTGTCCACAATTAAAGCATTTGCCCTCCTTCTTCATCTGGTCTATATCCATCAGCTTTCCAGCTCCTGTATATGTCATCCCTGTCCTGGTCTTCTGGCTTCCATAAGTAGAGGCTGTCAAGGATTCTAGTGATTTCCTGGCAGTTTGCTCCAACTTGTTCAGGGTTGGCAGGATCAGCTTTTTGGTATAGTCCTGCAGCACTGATGTTTCCACTTTCTGTCTTTGTCATTCCTTATACATCTTGATGATTCACTTCTTCCATTCATCATATCCTACTGGCATTAATGCTTTAACACTGATTGCAGAAATCATTATGATGTACAAGGAAGAGATGCTTTTCTTGAGGGCCTTGACCATTCATCCATCATTTGCTATATCATCCTGAATCCTGGTGAGTTTCACAAGGCATTCCAGCTCATCAAAGTAATCCATGGCCACCTTATATTCTATTCTATACTCTTTAATCCTCTACTTGTGAACCTCTTGTACTGCAGAATTGATAAATTTGTCATTTAGCATTTGTTTAAACACCAGCCATGAGGGATATCGGTAGTGCCCTCAAGTCATCGATTGGAAGTTTGGGGAGATTAGGATCCACCAGATTTTTGCCTTCTCTTTGAGATAAGAGGTGGCAAATACGACTTTATTCATATCAGAGCCAAGATATCCAATATAAACTTCAAAGTATTGTTCACAATTGACCAGGAATTAGTCAATATCATCCAAGGCTCCCTTGAAGAGGCAAGGCTTTTGAAGTAGGTCAGATTGACACTGTAAGATGGCAGTGTTCTCAGATAGGGTGCCCATTGGATTGGATCATTTCAAGAATAGAGGTTGACCCCATTCATGTGGAGGTCTAGAGAATGAATGAAGGGAGTGATCATCAGTGACTGGACTCCCCTTTGGGGCAGCATCTTTTTGGATAATCACCCTGTCTTGTATGGTAAACCTGAGATAGATAGCTTTGAAGTCATCTCATATTGGCTCCTTTCTAGCTCCACTAGTTTCTGCTTAATCAGGGGGTGGCTGTTTGCTAAAAAGTTGGCTCTCTTTACCAATCCAAGGGTTTCAGAATCCTTTACACTATAGTGCCAAAGGATTCAGCTGGTATTGGATCCTGGTGAATTGAGTTGCCATACTTGAGATTGATGGATCTGAGGTTTTGGTGTTGCTACAGATAGATGGTGCCATGTATATAGCCCATTTCAGCAGGATAGATGGGAAACTCAGCATTGGTCACAGTTGGTCCTTGGATTGATAAGGAGGAATTGGCTTGAGCAGGTCCTCTGGATGTCATCAGCCATATTCTTTTCAGGCATATTCTGTTGCTGCATACTATAAAATAGCTCTTTTTTCAGTGCTGTCTGCATGTTTATACTTTAGTCCTAGGGGGGTAGCTCTCCAGCAGGCATCCCTCCATAAAAAGAGTATCCCCTGCTCATATAGTCCTTGGTATTCCTTCCTCTTTTCTCATTCCATTTTCTCTCTTAATACTTCTTCATTAACATCTTTATCAGCATATTCCATGAATTGTTCAGGTCTGAAAAGGCCCTCACTGTCCTCCTTATCGCCCTCATCTCTGCTGTCCTCTTCCTCAAGGAGGGAACTGATGGGCAGGTCATAGATAAATGAGATGACCAGTCTGAGCATTGCCGGGGAGCTCATTGTTGATCCTAGTGCTGAGTCTAGCAATACTTAGGTTGGATCCAGGGATCATTGGTCAGACAGAGATGTTTCTGAGTTGACTGTATCATATTCCACCATGCACTCTTTCTCTCTCCAGTTCTTAGCTATAGAGGCTGAAGTTTCATTAGAACCTGGGGTCAAGGAACTGGTGAGCAACTCTACTTCCCAAGAATCAGCAGAGAGCTCAGTTGGAGACATGGGCATTGTCAGGTACTCAGAGTCCATAAGCTCTGAAGACAGAGTTGGCATTGGAGAAAATAGTATCTGTTCTGGTGGGGTACTGAAGGGAAGGGGGGTGGTTATCTTCTGTAGCACAACCTCTTCTGATGGCTTCATTTCTGATGATGGCACTGTCTGATTCTGTCCATGGATCAGCTTCTGAGTTGGGCTCTCTGAAAGGGGATCCTGAGGAGTTGGTTCAGAGGCTATAGTGACCAGGGGAGGCCAATCCCAATCTGATAGCCTCCTCTTGTTGTTCTTGTTATTGTCTTTATCGATCGTACCCAGCTTCTTTATACTCTTGCTGTGCCTCTGCTTGCATATATTCAGTGAGCTCTTTCTGAGCTTGTTTAACCTCTGCTTATCAGACTCGAACCTGCTGCTGCTGCTGCTGCTGTACTATGTTGTTGTAGTCAAAGAGAACCCTAAGGTCCCAGTCTGGGAAGACTCATTGTATGATTCTGTCTCAGGCAATTCTCCCCCTTGTGCTGGCTGTTCCTTCTTCTGGCTGACTTCCAACATGTAGATTGTTCTGGGGGTCTTCTGCTGCAGCAATGGCGAGCTTCACATTCATGAAATTCTGGTGGATGTTCCTTCCATGTGAGTCATTGAGCCCCAATCTGCTGATGGATGGGCTTGACTCAGGGGTAGTATAGAGAGAATGGTGGGGGGAGTTGGAGGTTGTCTGGAGTCTCAAAGCCATCTGAGTGGCATCAAGAGAGTCCTGAGCATAGTTTTTAATCCCTGAGACAACTGGAGAGGTGGAATGGCTGGGGGTAGGAAGGTCTGAAGGGACATTACTGGAGATCTCCTCGAGCTTCTGAGTGACATTTGTCATTCAAGGGTTTCAGAATCCTGTGAGAGCAGGGTTGTGGTCTCTGCTAGGTCATCAAGAGAGGTATCAGGATTCTTTCTCTTTCTGAAGGCTCTTCAAAGATGGGTTGCTAGACTCAGCTTCAGATAAGAGTCATCTTTGCAGCTGGAAGATTGTTCTGACAGAGGCAGGGATGTCATGAAAAGGTAAGTCTGGGGTTATATTTTAGAGAATGGTACAGATTTGTTGAAATGCCTGATAGTGCCTGACTATCCAAGCAATTACTGATTGTCATCCATAGCAGAGGGTGATGATGGCTAGAAGTCCTAGTAGTATTCCAATAATGGAAGCTATCAACTCAAAGAAGTTGTGGTTAAGGTCAGTAGTAGTAGCTGGGGGTATTTGGTTTCTCAGCACAATTGGGCTTGAGAAAAGGAAGATAAAAGTTTCAAGCTAATTGTTAGACTCAAGCTACATATGATCAATTAGCATGTGATAAACTAATATGGCTTCATGTTCGAGCCTTCCATTAGAGTTCACTGTATATACTAATGTTGACTTCCTATGCTTCAAGGCTTTGTGTGATTAGCTCAAGAGTAGAATGAGGTGGAATAAACTTTAGCTCAAAGCTGGGGATTACCAATGAGAGCGAGTGGTCTTAAATACTGTATGTAGTTTTCTAATAATACCACTACTTATGGTGTGTTTCTCTGTCTGTTGTGCTCTTTGTCTTTGAGCATTGCTATCATATATAAAAGGTTGCTTGTATATCACTGGGCAACACTGTTGCATCAAAAGACAATGACAGACTTGGCTATTTGTGATGACTAAGCCTTTATCCCATGGTCCTAAGCACTCATCCTAGCACTCTGACTAAGCATAAATAGGGGAAAGAAATAGAAGAAATTGTAACACCTTCAAGGATAAAACTAGCATCAGAGAGAAGGATTCCATTGCTGCTGGTGCTTTTTTCATAGATGAGAGGTGAAAGCTTATAGTTGTTATTGATCTAATAGATCTCATCTGCAGTGAGGATGACAGCATTGGCTCAGTTGGTTTTAGACTAAAAATTGTCTTTATTGTCTGAGCCTCACTCACAGAGGCTGCTGTTTTCACTGTTGGAGCTAGATAGTGAAGGCTCTGTGACTCTGATTCACTGGGCCTCATCAGCTGGTATTCTATTGAATAACTCTCCTTCTGCTCCTTTATATAGTCTGTAATTCTCAGATGGGGCTGAGCCTCACTCTGCCACCTGTATCTCTCTTTCATGCTGCCTGTACTGCTCATCATAATAAGTGTCTTTGGCCTCCTGCTCCAGGTGGTCTTGCTCTTCTTCAGAGGGGTTATATCCTTTCCTTTCTCACTGCTTGACCTCCATTCATGCAGAGTATTGGGCAAAGATTTCTCTGAAATGGCTGGGAGTTGAGGAGAGAGAGCTAGGGGTTGAGAGAATGAGACTTTCTCAGAGGATGATATATCTGGATCCTCTTCCTACAAGTCTTGCAACCTCATCAATAGAGTCCTTGGCATGATCTCCAATGCTGGACTCATAAAGAGCAGTGGAAGGGTTGAGGAATAGTGACTCCTCAAAGAGGCCATTAGAGAGATCCTTATCTTCATGATCTGGGACTGGAGGAAAGTGTGGTGTGACTCAAGGGTTTTGGAATCCTGTATTTCAAGGCTCACTATATCAGCTAGCTGTTTGAGGGGGTCTAGTCAGTTGCTGGAATCTTTCTTCTTCTATAACATGCAACTAGGTCTGGCTTTAGGTATAGTTCTGAACATGGGCTGAAAGGAGGTTCTGATAGAGAAAGAGATGTTGTAGAGGGAAAGGTCAGAGATGACATTGCATAGTATCTGTTGGATTTGTCTGAAGAAATAGTAGTGCCTGACTATCCAAGCTGTAATCAATTAATATCTGTAGTAAAGTTGAATGATGGTGAGTAAGCCTAAGAGCATTTCAATGATGAAAGCTAGTAGCTTAAAAAAGTCATCTGTCAGATCAGTGGTTGTAATGTTGATTGATGGCATTCAGTTTTTTTTGCTCTCAGTGGACATAAGAAAAGAGAAATAAAAGTCTCAAACTAATTGTTAAGCCCAAGTGACATGTGATCAATAACACATAGTAGACTAGCACTGTATCATATTTGTACAATCACACTCAAATCTACTTGTTGTGTTTAAAGATGTTGTGCCCTAAGGACAATGCTTAATTGACTTGAGTAGAAATAGTAGAATAAAGGATAGTTCAAGACTAGGGATACATAATGCTGACTATGCTACTTATATACTGTTCATCTCTTAGATAAATATAGCATTACTAATTGTGAGTATCTGTGCTATAGTACTCATTGTCTTGGAGTGTCATAGTTATCTACAAAAGGATAGTTGTCTTATTGTCAGGATGTCATTTTATGACACAAGATAATGGTTGTTGTGCTGATCAAGATTGTCTCATGATCCTAAGTGCTGGTCTAGGCATCCTGACTAAGTGTGAATATGAGTAAAAGGAAAGAAAAAGATAGAAAAATATTAAAAAATCACAACAGACCTATCAAATAAGTCAGTGGTATTCTCTATAGTCTTTGGACATAATGAGAATATTGTCCAGATAGATGGTGACTTTGCTGGTGGCAATAAGGTTCTTGAAGATATTGTTCATCATCTATTGAAAGATGGCCAGGGAGTTTGTGAGTCCAAAGAACATGACTGTTAGCTCAAAGAGCTCATGGTTAGTTTGAAAGGCTGCCTTTCACTCATCACTCTTCTTGATTCATATATTATAGCCCAATCTAACATTTAGTTTGATATAGTATCAAGCTCTGCAGAGCTTGTCCATGAGTTTTGAAATAAGTGGAAGGAGATAATAATTCTTGATCATCATCTCATTCAGCTTCCTATAGTCTTAGACTGGGCAGAGTTTTCCATTCTTTTTCTTCACAAAGAAGAAGGAGAAGGCCATGGGAGATTTGGATGGTCAGATATATCTATTAAACAGATTCTTATTCAGGAACTTATTGAATTCCTGTTGTTTAAGATTTCTGAGCAGATATGTTTTGCAGTTTAAGTTGGCATTAGCATTAGAGATTAGTTTGATGGCATGGTCTCAAGGTTTTAGTTTAAGCAGTTCATCAAAACTCTCCTTGCTGAATAGATTCTGATAGTCTCATGCCTATTCAGACATTATTTCTTTGAACATCTGTTTCTCCTTTTCTGTGTTTGCCTTTGTAGCCAGGTCATTGACATAGTGAGTTGCTCATATATGTAGGGCCTGTTATATATCTACAGCAAGGATGGTCTTGTCATCTTTCATCTCTTTATCCCATTGGTCCTTGGAGTCTTCATCTGGTAAGCAGCACTGACATTGCATGAATGTGATTTGACTGGTTTTTCAGTTGATAAGAGGATTATACCAGATAAGCCAGTCATAATCCAGGAACACTTCTTTGGTTCTGAGATCTGTGATGGCTAGATTAATGTACTCTGAGTGATTGCCAATGATTAGCCATAGTTCAATGAATTCTGTGATCAAACCAGCTTGGTTCTTTGTTCTATTGGCATTATATATGGGTATGAATGCTGCTGTGGCCCTTGTCAGTAAGCCATGCTTATTGATGAAAGCACAGTTTATAGAGCTTCCAGTGCAGCTGCTGTCAATTAGAGCAGTCACTGCATGTTGTTCAGTTGTGAGGGTCTTGATTTGGGCTTTGGTGGTCAGGTCTCATCCCAGAGTCTTTGTCCATTGAACATATCTCTGAGGTTCTTAGAGTTTGTCAAGCTATTCTAGAGCTTGCACCATTCTGCCATCCTCATTCTCTTGACTATTTTGTCTATTACTTCTTTGGCATGAGTTTTATGTACTTGGTTTTTGAGTACTGCCTTCACTGCTTCTTCTGTTGCCATATCTTTGATGGCTTGCTAAGTCTATTCAGTGTCAAATGGCTTGAGCCATTTGGTGGAGGTCTCTCCTCTTGTTTGGCCCATAGATAGTTGAGTCTGAATTTTTAGTGATTCTTTAGGTGTTTGTGCAGTAGTGGAATGAGGTATATTCAAATGCACTGATAATTTAGGCATATCCATAACTACAGAGATACTATCAGTCCATCCAGCAGCTGTTTGTGACACACTACTAAGTCCTTCAGCTGATCCAGTGGAATCACTCACTGGGCAGCTCTGTCTTTTACTTCCTGGACCTTCATATTCTTGCTGAGCTCTTCTTCTTCCTTCTGTAACTCAGCAATCTGTGCTCTGATGTCTTTGCATATTTGCTTCTTCAAGCAATCCTTCAATAAGTATCTCTTCTGACTGAAATTGAAGCATTTCTCTTCCTTCTTTAGTTGATCAATATCCATCAGCTTGTCAGCTCTGATGTATGTAGTGCTCATTCCTGTCTTCTGCATCTCATAAGTGGAGGTGCTGGAGGATGAGGCAGTGGTCTTAGTGGTATTAGTTTAGTTGCTGGACTTTGAATTCTGTAGCTGATAGAGTTTATGATCACTCTATAGGTTTATCTGCTTGGCCTTCTATCATTTGTTCTTTGTACATCTTGACAATCTGTTTCTTCCATGCATCATACCTCTTTGGTATATTTATCCCAATGTCTGAGATTATCTTGATGTATGATGGTGGCACTCTCTATTTGAGTGCTTCAACCATTCATCTGTTATCAGTGACATCATCTCATATCCTGGTGAGCTTTGTGAGTTGTTCTAACTTGTTAAAGTATTCAGTGGCCAGTTTATCACCTATCTTGTATTTCTTGCTCTTGCTCTTGTGCATCTCCTATACTACAGGATCAGTGAACTTGTTGTTGAGCATTTGTTTGAAAACAGGCTAGAATGGCAGTTGATGATACTGCCTGGTCATGGAATAAAAGTTGAGTGAGATGAAGATCCATCAAGTCTTTATCTTGTCTTCAAGATATAATACAGCAAAGGCAACTTTGTTTATGTTTGTGCCAAAGAAGATGGTGTAGACTTTGAAATACTGTTCACAGTCTATGAGAAACCAGTTAATGTTGTCTGATGTGCCCTTGAAAGAGCAAGACTTTTGGAGTAAGTTGGGTCTGCACTGAAATACAGCAGCATTTTTCAGTAGTGCCCTCATTGGATTTAGATATTGATCAAAAGACAGTCATCACCATTCAACTGACAGCCTGAAGAATGAGTGTAAGGAGTTATTGTTAGTGACAAAGCTCCTCATTGATCCTGCTTCTTTGTATATAATTACTCTATTTTACATAGTGAACTCTAGTCTGATGGTTTTAGGATCATCTCTCACAGGATCCTTTCCACTTTCTTTGGCTTTGTCAGATGATGGTTGTTCTCTGAGAAGTCAGCTTTCTTGGCTGATCTAAGGGTTTCAGAACTCAATGTTTTAAGTGGTTAGCTGTGCTCAGCTATGAGTAAGCTGAGTAGCCATGGTTCAGATCAACAGCATGGAATATGTATATCTGATGCTGGTGGTTTGGATAGAAAGTGCCATGTAAATAGCATATTTTAGTGTTACTAAAGAAGTTCACAGCATTGGCTAGATATTGTACTTTAATTTGTATGATGAAAGTTTGCTGAGCCAATTCTCAGAGTGTCTCCTGTTATAAGTTAAAATTGCATATTCAGTGGTAGCATACTGTAAAATATCCTGCTATTCTATTTTGTCTATATGTATATACTTCTGTCCCATAGATGATGCCAACCAGTTGGTGTCTCTCTATAAGAACATTGTTTCTTTCTGATACAGTTCCAAAAATTCCTTCTTCTGTGTCTGTTGAATTTTCTCCTCCAATACTTTTTTATTTATTTCTTTCTTTATGTATTCCATGAATTCTCCTTATTTAAGAGGAATATCCTACTCCCTCTTCTCACTGTCTTTGATGTTGTCCTCATCCTCATCATCTGCCTCTTCTTCACTGTCCTCAGCAGGATAGTTGCCAGACTAATCATAGATGGACAGAGTGTGAGGTTTGATTATTGTAAGAGAGCTAGTCATTGTTTCTATTGCTTAGTCTGGCCCTGTTGGTATTAGCCTAAGGAGAAGGCTGCTTAAGAGATTGGCTAGTGCTGATCTCAATATCTTCTCTATGGCCATCATATGTTCTTTGCTCCTTCAGTTCTCAGCAATACTGGCAGAAGTTTCAGTAGAATTATGAGTTAAGAAATAATGCTGCAACTCTTCCTCCAAGAAATCTTCTGAGATCATAGTGTTAAGAGGGACTCAAAGTCTATAGATATCAAGTATGGAGTCAAAGTGAGAGGAAATAGTATCAGTGTCTGCAATGCTGGATGTTCAGAAAGGAGAAAGATAAGTGTCTCTCTGAGCAGCTTTGCTGAGAGAGCTTCTGCTGACCCTGTCTATGGGTTGGTGGTTGCTGGCATGCTGGACTCTCAGAAGGGAGAGCTTGTGGATTCAGTTTGGAGGCCATACCAGTTTGAGGAATCTGACCTCCAGATAGCAGCCTCAAGCTCATGCTGTCATTATTGGTACTGGCAATCATACTAGGCTTCTTCATGCTCATTCTGAACTCTAGCTACTGTGACTTCAACAGCATTCTGGGCTTATTCTTCTGCTTCTGCTCTGACCCACTCTGCTTGAGTGACAGCAGAATAATATTTGTCAGGCTCATTTTTGATGATATAATGTTATGTGTCTCTTTTGAGACTAAGCTGAGCATGAAGCCTTCTGCTTGAGTCAACTCAGGCTATAAGTCTTTTCTTCTATTGTTCTAGTGGGTCTTCATCATTTGACCAGAGATCAGTGGCCCAGCTCATCATCAAAGAAGTCTTCAGGAAGGTTCTCATTCTCATAGTCTAGGACTGGAGAGAAGTGCACTGGGACCCATGGATTCTTAAACTCAGTGAGCTGAGTGTCATCATTTCTTCTATTTGGCTGCTGGAGTCAGAGAGAGTATCAATACCTTTCTTCTTCTTTAGTGCTCTGTAGATATGCTCTGCTAGGTCTGACTTTGGGTATGGGTCTGAGTGGAGGCTGAAAGGAGACTCTGATAAAGAGAGAAATGTTATAGAAGGAGAGATTGGAGGTGACATTTCATAGAATCTGTTGTACCTGTTGGAATGCCTGATAGTGCCTGACTATCCAAGCTGTTACTGATTGTCATCCACAGCAAAGTTGTATGATAGCCAACAAGTCTAAAAGCATTTCAATGATAGAAGCTAATAGCTTAAAGAAGTCATTGGTAAGATCAGATGATAAGATATTTGAGGGTGGCATTTGGTTTTCTTTGCACTTATTGTGCATAAAAAAAGGGAAGCATAAGCTTCAAGCTAATTATTAAGCCCAAGTGACATGTGACTAAAACATATAATAAATAGATGCTGTATCATATTCATACAGTCATGTCTAAGTTCACTGTATGTATTTATATGATATTGTGTTCCAAGACTGTTATAAGAGGCTTGAGGTAGAATGGTGAAGATATAAACTTTAGCTTGAAGCTGAGTATCTATAGTGAGAGCTATGCTACTTATATACTGTTCATTCATTAAGATAAATATACTACTATTAATTGTGTTTGTCCAAATCATTGTGCTCTTTGTTCTTGGGCATTGTTACTATCTACAAAAGAGTTGTTGTCTATTGTTGAGAAGTGTCATTGCATTAGAAGACAATGACAGACTCAGCCTTATTATGATATAAGCCTGTCATATGGCCTTAAGCACTAGTCTAAGCACTCTGACTAAGTATAAATAGGGGTTAATCAGAAAAAGAAACAGAAAAAATCATAACAAGCAAGATAAAGAGACTAAGGATGAGTTGGAAGAATCTGAGAGGACTCTGAAAAAGAGAAAGAGAGTGTAAGAGAGAAAGAGAAGAGCAGTGAGTCCAGTGTCAAAGAGAAAGAAGTGAAAGTTCAAGTCTCATAGCATGGTGAGTGACAGTGAGGCAGAAGCAGTGGCTAGCCTTAAGAAGAGAGCAAAGTTGGAGGTTACAGAGCCTGTGGAGGACAAGGAGGAGTTAAATGGTGAAAGTAAGTATCTTTTTGGTTCTGATTAGTTCTGACTTAGTTTTATTTTCAGGAAGTTGCATATGCTATCACTAAGATGTGTTATGATTTTTCCTTATTTTCTTTTTCTTTTTCTCAGAAATGACCTCTATCTCTGCTTAGTAAGGGCACTTAAGTCAGTGCTTAGGACTATGGGAAGGCTTAGTCAGCAACCCAGTTGGTCATTGTCTTATCACACTGCTGTGTGCTGTGAAGAAAGAGATAATACTTCTTTTGTCACTTAATTGTAGTATAA
>NW_025064892.1:729597-866613 GCF_019112545.1 Guyanagaster necrorhizus
GAACAGTATTTAAGTAGTATAGTTTTCACTGTAGTAACTCTAGCATTAAGCTAAAGTTTATTCTTTACCATCTACTCTCAAGCGACTTGCAACACCTTGACTATATAACTCTATTAACACATCAGTGAACTCTGTCAGTATAACCTGAAGTGCAAGGTTCTGAACAGTTTATCATGTGTTGATAGTCATGTGGAATTTGCACTTAACAATTAGCTTAATGCTGATCATTCTCTTCCTCAGACCCAATTGTGCTAAGAAACCAAATGCCCTCTGTGCTTAACCCTTCTGATCCAAACTTTTCCCACAAGTTCTTCTAACTCCTTGCTTCCATCATTAGAATATTGATAGGCTTATTGGTGATCATACAGCTATGCTGTAGATGCTAATCAATTACTGCCTGGGCAATCTATCACTATCAAGAATTCCAATGTATTCATACAATCCTATGCAATGTCACACTAGACCTTCCCCTCTATGACATCTCTGCCTCTGCTCAACAGTCCTTCCATCTCACAGAAGAAGACAGCCCTGAAACTATCTCTAGGAGCCCAACTGAAGGGTATTTTAGGGAAGAGGAGAAGGAGCAGCAGCAACACACCTACTCTCTGCAACCCCTGTCAGCAGTTATCCAAGACCCTACAAACTCTTGGGCTGCAGGGTTTCAATGACTCTGACCTGACACCTCCATTCTGCTCTCTGAGCACAACATCCTTGCAACAAGGACAACAATCACCATCTCTGAGCCTGGCATTGGATGCCATGCTAGAGACTCTCTGGATGCTATTCAGGTGGCTTCAAGCACCAGAAACACTACAGGCCAGGGATTCCAACATGCCACAATAGCATGAAGCAGGAGTTCTGGCTGGAGAGGAATTAAGGTCAGTAGTCCTGACCCATTCTTTAATAACAATGACAGAAATGAGCTCCAGTACTGGCAAGCTGCAGTCAGAGAAGCTAGCTGACTAGAGCAGAGTGAAGAAGGCCAAACAGCAAGCCCACCAGGATGCTATCCAGAGGTATCATGACCAGTACAACCAACCCCAAATATCGCTCTAGTCATTCCAGAGAATGACATTTGACCTCTCTAATCTCTTGCCAAGTGTGTCAAGGAGCAGGCATGTATTAGACATCAGGCTGCTCGAAAGAATGCCCTCTTTGAGTGATATCTCCAAGCACAAGACAGGAGGAGAGGCTCTGGAAGCTTCTGACTCACTGACACACTTATTGGTATCACCACCAACAGCATTCTCAACTCTCTGTTCTGGGAGCCTGCCACTTCTATCACTGAGCCTGACCCCTGGACAAGATCAGTCACAGGAATCATCCATGCAGATGATTTCCACTCTAAGGAGATGATAGACCTTGATGACAACTATTTATTATCATACAGGACCAATATCATCACAGAGACTGACAATATTCCCATCCAGAGAGATGGAATATCATCAGACTGAGGAACAGTTGGAGGGGATGAAGAGCACATTGACCCCATGAGTGACATATGGCAGTTCCTCAATGGAAACTTTGCCACCCTCTTCCTATAGCCAAAGTTCTATCGAAACTTCTGCTGGTATTGCAGAGCAATAGCAGCAGCAACAGCAAGAGAGGGAGTTGAGGAGAAGCAGCCTGAGTGAGAGTCTACTCCTTGACCCAGACCTGATGATGCTGAAACCAGTACACAACCCCAGCTCAGTTGCTCTAGAGATCTTTGACCTGCACAACAGTTCCCTCCTCAGAGAAGAGGAGAAAGAGGTAACCAACACAGATGACAAGGCTGAGGAGGAGGATCCCAATGAAGAAGTCAGGAACCCCCTTCTAGAATGGAAGAAAACATTTGAAGTATGCCTGATAGAAGAGGAGTTGTGACAGAAGACACATGAGATATGTGAAAAAGATTTCATTTGGCTGTACCAGGAGCAGATAGCTGAATTATGGAGGGACAATCTCTGGTTGAGATCATCCTTAGGATGAAGGTATACCTCTGCTGATTCACTCGAGCAGAAGGAAATTCTGCAATATGTGGCCACTGAGCAGGTCATTTTTAATTTTAATCAAAGATATTTATATTACCAGATGGAACTGCTACCACTATACAAGCTGAAGTATGGCAGAAGAATGGCACTCAAGCCATGAATGCTGAGTATAATGCTGCTCAAATCGGCATACACAATACTGTCAATCTAAATAGCATCATCAAGATACTCACTTGCCATGTCAGCCATCTACAGTATGGCATCTCAGCTGGCTCATTATCGACTACAGCTGAGTAGCCATTATCTGAACCCATGGAGGATGCCAATATGACAACCATTTGCTGAGCAACCACCATCTGATAAAGCTGAAGGCAGTGGGGCAGCTCCTATGGCACTAAAGGCCCCTGAAGAGGATGACTCTGAAGCCACAGCCCAAGGATGGACTGTTCAGAATAGACATATCATGCAAAAGGAACTCCCTCTACTGGAAAGCTCTATCACTGATGATGGATCTCTTTATTTGTTCTCTGGCCTATCATCAGGATGGATGAGCCCACCAAGGGGTGGACCCCCAAATCCAATGCCCCCTCTCAATCCCAAGGCACAAATTCTGAATGTCAAACCGACTCTTGTGCATGATCCTCTCTCCTTCAAAGGGGCATCTGATGACATTGATCAATTCCTTATGGACTGCAATCAATACTTCCAAGTATTCATCTCATACTTTCTACTCAACATGTATAAGGTGATGTATGCTTCAACCTACTTGGAAGACAAGGTGAAAATGTGGTGGATCCTTCTGGCCCCCACATTCTGGTCAATCACATGACAATACTACTGATACCTTTTGTGGCTGGTATTCAAACAAATAATCTATAACAAGTTCATAGACTCAGCCATCCAAGAAGTCTACAAGCAGAAGATGAAGAACTATAAAATGGGTGATAAAGTGGCCACTGACTACTTTGACAAGTTGGAACAACTCAGTAAACTCGCTGGAGTACAAAAAGACACAGCTGATATGGGGCAGATGGTCAAATATATGAAGAGGGGATTGCCACTCTCCTACCTCAGGATCATCTCAGACCTCAGACACAGTATCCTGGTCAGCTATGATGAGTGGAAGACCAGAATCATCATGATGTGGCAAGAATGACAGTGGCAGAAGGCAGAATCATCCATCCTGTCATGGGATGGATACAGGAACCAGAGACAAGGCCTGAAGTCCTCCACCTCCTATGCAACCATGTTCTCTAGGCCTGATGGCTCAGCTCCAACTTCTCAATATAGTGAGAAGCAAACTGATATAGGCATGACATATACCAGAACAGGCAAGCCAATAGACATGGATCACCTCAAGAAGAAGGGGAAGTGCTTCAATTGTAGTCAGAAGGGCTACATGGCATGGACCTGTCTGCAGAAGAAGAATAAGCATACCCAAGAAGATATATGGGTGCAAATTGCTAAACTAATGAAAGAGAAGCAGGATCTTGGCTAAGATGATGAAGCTGAGGAGGTAAAAGGCAAGGCCAAGCAGTGAGTGATTCTACTGACTCAGCCAAGGATATGAGTAATAGGTCACAAGCTGCTGGACAGACTGATAATTCTTTCTCAGTAGTACTCCCTATGTTTAAATTATGCATGCATTTGAATATATCTGACCTTATTACTCATGGACATGAATCGCCTAAGAAACTGACTTCAATAACTCAAGTGCCAACAAAGGGCTGAAGAGGGGCAGAGAGCCTCAAAAGTGCATCATCATCAATGGTTTGCCAAACTAAACCTCCAAAATAGACTCAATTGCCTACAGGCTGAACAGGGGTAGAGAATCCTATTGGTTGGCTAAACCCATTCAAGACTGAATGAACTTGGTGAGCCATTAAAGATATAAAGAACAAAGAAGTGGCAAAGGCCATACTCAAAAATTGAGTACACAAGACTCAAGCCAAGAAAGTGATCAATGATATGGTCACTGGAATATGAGAAGCTGAATGGTGTCGAGCCTTAGAATAGCTTGATAAACTACATGGACCATGGAAGTTCATCTGACAAACTAAGATTTCAGGTCAAGACTTAGTAACCAAGGTCTGAATTGAGACACTCATATTCTGAAGCACCCACATGGTTATGGCACTAGTTGACAGTGGATGCATGAAGAGTTCCATTAACCATGCTTTTGTTGACAAGCATAAACTTCCTACTTGAGCAACTGCAGCACTGATCCCTGTTTACAATGCAGATGGGACAAAAAATTAAGCCAGTTCAATCACCAAATACATTGAGCTTAGACTCACCATTGGGGATCATTCCAAAAGAATCAACTTAGCAGTAACTGACCTAGAGACCAAAGAAATCTTCTTTGGTCATGATTGGCTGATTTGACATAATCCACTAATCAACTGAAAGACTGGATGCATTATATTTGCATGGTGCAAATGCTGAAAAATCCCATTTGAACTATCAGATGAAGATCCTGAAGACCGATAGGATCAGGAAATGGAAGACAGAGAGATAATCCTTGCAGTAGATCTGCAAAGGGCCATCAACATTTGCACTATACACCATGCAAACAATCTAGCAATGAAAGCCAATGCAGAAAAGGAGAAGAGGATGTTTGAGGAGATGGTATCTGAATGGGCATGGGACTTTTGAGACCTATTCAAAAAGGAGAGTTTTGATGAATTACCTGATCCAAAACCTTAGGACCATACTATCAAACCAATCCCCAATGCCAACACCAACCTGGATTGCAAAACATATCCTCTTGGCAATAACAAACAACAGGAGTTAGACAAATTCCTTGAGGAGAACCTATCCAGTGGAAGGATTTGATCATCAAAATCACTAATGGCATCTCTTTTCTTCTTTGTCAAGAAAAAGGATGACAAACTCTGATCAGTACAAGATTATTGGAGGCTTAACAAAATGACAATCAAGAATCATTATCTGCTTCTCTTAATCTCAGAGTTAATGGACAAACTCTGAGATGCTAAATACTATACCAAACTGGATGTTCAGTGGGAGTATAATAATATGTGCATCAAAGAAGACAATGAATGGAAGGCTGCTTTTCAAATAAACCATAGTTTGTTTGAACTGATGGTAATGTTCTTTGGACTCACAAATTTGCCTGCAACATTCCAGTAGATGATGAATGATATCTTCAAGAATCTCATCACCACTGGAAAAGTCATGATCTATTTAGATGACATTCTGATTATGTCTAAGACTAAGAAAAAACATTAATGCCTAATATAGCAGGTACTAGCACTGATAAGGAAGCATTAGCTTTTTCTCAAAGCCAAGAAGTGTGAATTCAAGATGCTTGAAACTGAATACCTCAGAGTTATTATCAGTGAAGAGGCCATCAGAATGGATCCCATTAAAGTAGCTGGAGTAACTGAGTGGCCAAAACCAATGAAGAAAAGGGAACTGCAATCATTTTTAGGATTCACCAACTTCTACTGGCAGTTCATTTAGGACTACAGCAAAATAGTCCAGCCTATGATGCAATTAACTGGAAATGCACTCTGGACCTGGGGACTTTCATAATAATCAGCATTTAATGATCTTAAATGCTGATTAAGTGAAGATATCATACTTGCCATACCAAGTCAAGAAGGGAAATTCCAGATGGAGGCCAACTTGAGCAAAGGCATAATCAGAGTGGTACTCTCTCAGGAACAAGATAGCAAATGGTGACCAGTCATGTTTATGTCAAAGACACTTACAGTGATAGAATGCAACTACAAAATATATAACAAGGAACTTCTTGCAATAATGCTTGCACTCTCTAAGTGGTGGCACTATCTCATTGGAGCAGTCCAGACTTTTGAAATCTAGACAGATCACCAAAATCTCTGATATTTCTGACTTCCACAGAAACTGAATCACTGACAAGCCTGATGGATCACAGAACTATCTGAGTACAAGTATATGCTACATCACAAGACTGGAGCAGCAAACAAGAAGGCCAATTTTCTCAGCTGTAGGGTGGATCATGATCAGAGAGGAGTGGACAATGAAAGAGTCATATTATTATGACCTGAACACTTCTGGGCTATGATTATACCCACCAAGGAGAAAGTACATGAGCATATCAAGAGTGCTACCTGGGATCTCCACAAATGGGATCAAAGGATAGCTCCATCACTTAACCATGAATAGGGACTAAAAAAGAAAGGGAGATTAATCTGTTATGATAGATGGATCTACATCCTAAGAGATCAGAGGCTTCATGGTGACATCATCTCTATATGCCATGATCATGTGACCACTAGACATCCTGAGATCACCAAAACAAAGGAATTAATCTTAAGAGAATATTAATGGCCTAAAATAGACTATGATATTATCTGATATGTTAAGACTTGTGAGGTTTTTTAATGCAGAAAATCCTCAACACAACTGTGAGCAGCTCCACTCCACCCAAATGAGGTCCCTTCATCACCATGGACCTACATTTTGGTGGATATGATAACTGGACTTCTTAAAAGTGACAGCTATAATGCAATTATTATTATAGTCGATCATTTCTTGAAGGTAATCATTCTGATTGTCTGCTCAACAGAATTAATATCAGAAGGATGGGCTAAAATCCTATGAGACAAGGTCTATGCAAAGTATGGTATGCCTCAAGTTGTAATTTCAGACAAAGGATCACAATTTATTTTCAAATTTTTAGATGATTTATATCGACTCCTTAACATCAAATGGAATACCTCAATAGCATATCATCCTCAGACAGATGGTCAAACAGAGTGAGTCAATCAAGAAGTTGAGAAGTATCTCTGACTTTTTATCAACCATCAACAAGATAATTGGATAAAATGGCTTTTATTAGCTGCTTTTCAACATAACAACAGGATTCACTCAGCAACAGAAAAAACCCCATTCTTTATCAACTATAGATAAAACCCACCAGTTGCACAAAGCAAATGGGTACACATGACAACACCAGCATCAATGGATTTTACAACAACAATGGCAAAAATCCATGAAGAAATGAAGATGGCTCTTGAAAAAGCTGCTTCAACTATGAAGAAACAGTATAACAAGCACTAATGACCCACCCATAATTATTCAATCAATGACAAGGTTTGGCTGGACACAACCAACCTGCACCTCTCTTGTCCAAAACAGAAGTTGGCAGATAAACAAACAGGACCATTCAAAGTCATCACCAAGATCAGCAACTCCACTTATAAGTTGCAATTACCAGCAACTTGGAAAATTTATAATATTTTCAATAAAACATTATTGACACTATACATTGCACCTGCCTTTCCAAATCAAGAATGACCACCACCTCCACCACTAGAACTCATCAATGATGAAGAGCACTATGAAATCAACAAAGTACTAAACCATAAACTATGCAAGGTTAGGGCATATAATAATGGAATAACAACAACAGTTGACTACCTAGTCAGCTGGAAAGACTATGGACCAGAATCAAACCAATGGGTCAATGAAAAATACATAAATGCAAAGAAGGTGATCCATGATTACAAACAATGAATCAACAAGATAGATATAGAGAGGGTCATATCCAACATTATGACTGACAGCAGAGGACATACAGCAAAGAGCAATGACCACCAAGAGCATCCTGCTAAATTACAATGTCAAATATATGACAATGATAAGGAGGAGCATCTATCAATACCTGCAACATCAGCAGGATACTCTGATAGATCCTTGCCACCAGGACTAGAAAGGACTGTGGATCCTCACACAGCGACATGAAGACTTATCTCTAATTAAGCCATTGGAATGATGGTCTTAAGGAGGAAGTAATGTTATGATTTTTTCTTATTTTCTTTTTCTTTTCCTCAGAAATGACCCTTATCTCTGCTTAGTAAGGGCACTTAAGTCAGTGCTTAGGACTATGGGAAGGCTTAGTCAGCAACCCAGTTGGTCATTATCTTATCACACTGCTGTGTGCTGTGAAGAGAGAGACAATACTTCTTTTGTCACTTAATTGTAGTATAATAGTAACAGTACAACAGCAAGACAACAGCTTTTGTGAAGAGCCTGGCAACAGCAGAGGTAACAGCTCTATGACAGACAATATCTTTTGTGAACTTTTATTAATAGCCTGATAACAGAACAGTATTTAAGTAGTATAGTTTTCACTGTAGTAACTCTAGCATTAAGCTAAAGTTTATTCTTTACCATCTACTCTCAAGCGACTTGCAACACTTTGACTACATAACTCTATTAACACATCAGTAAACTCTGTCAGTATAACCCAAAGTGTGAGATTCTGAACAGTTTATCATGTGTTGATAGTCATGTGAAATTTGAGCTTAACAGATGGCACATATTGTTATGTATGTCTGGCAACTGAAGGTGCCAGTCATAGGTGGACTTATACTTATTACAAGATCAAGAAGACCATCTGTTTGTTTAACAAAGATGTCACCACAAATGAGATAATTAGTAGTATGGAGATCTCCACCAGCCTCCATAGACTTTTAAAATTAATATGCAAATTAATGTGTTGTATGGATAAGTTGGCAGACAAAATGGCAGATATCTGCAGTACTGTGGCAGGTCTCTAGGATGACTATGGGTCAGATGATATATCATCTCTTTCAGAGTTGTTTTCAGAGTCTGAGTTGGAGGCATAGAGAGGCTCACCTGATTTTCAAGAATGAAAAGGATCAGAAGATAGAGGACTTGTAGATAGTGATGTTAAAAAGGCTGAATGAGGATGTAGAGAAGTTGAGAAAGCAAGGAGAAGGCTTGAGTTCTGATTCAGGTGCCAGGCTCTTATGATTGTAGAAAAAAAAAAATTTTTTTTTATATGAGATATATATAAAAAGTGTTAGAGTGAACAAAATATAAACATAAGATTTGACTTTGAAAATTGTAAAAGGAGTGATTGAAATAGTAATCAGTGGTTGAAATTGAAATAGTAAGAGTAGGTGCTGATAGTGTCTGAAATAGTGCTGTATCAAAAAGAGAATGTTTGGATGACTTTGAATAAAGGTCCTGGTTTGCCTGGATATTAATAGTGAAATTCTTTGATAAATTTATCAGCAGAGAACTTGGAGGCTGATAACTAAGCAAATTCTTTGTTAGTACTTTTGTAGCCTAGCCACTGGATCTTATACAGTAGTGGGCAGCAGAACCAGAGGTTCAGCTTAAAGTCAAGGATTTAGACTATTTCAAAATATTCTTCTCTGTTGACTTTGACTAGAGATGGTGGAGGTTGGATTCAATTAAGAATAGTGTTTTTTTCTAATAGTTCTAATTGTGACACATAGAAGACTGAGTGACTGGACTGGAGATCCAGCAGAAGCCTCAGAGTAAAGAAGTGGGAACCAGATTGGGCTATGATTTTAAAAAAATCAAGGTATTTCTTAAAAAATTTTCTGATCAGATAGATAGTTTTAATATGTTTGAAACTGAGATAAATCCTATTATCTACTGTGAATGGAGGCACTGGAATCTGATGCTTGTCTGCTTGAGTCTTATAATGAGACTGAGCTTTAGAAATTTCATCCTTTAGTACTTGATAAAGCTCATCAAAGTTGACTGCAAAATCTTAGATCCAAGCAAAGACAATGTCCCATTCAGGATGAACAGTAATGTTAAAGTGGTAACTCTTGTTAGCAAAGAATAAGGATATTCCAGTAGAGATATTAGAAGCATTGTTGCTGGCAAACTCAGCAATAGGTAAGAGAATATTCCAGTTGTTCTGTTGGTAGGAATAGTAAATGCAAATGTATTGCTCTAGAGTTTAGTTTGTGCATTCAGTTTGTCTGTCAGCCTCTGAGTGGTAACTGAAAGTAAAGTAGAGTTTCATGTTAAGGGCTATGGCTAGGGCATGAGTAAACTGAGAAATGAATTTAAAGCTACAGTCAAAGATGATATAGCTGAATACCCTATGCTTGGAGAAGACATGGATAACAAACAAGTTGAGCAAGTTCTATAGAGCTGATGGTGTCATGAATGGAAATAAAGATGGCTTGCTTGCTAGTCCAGTCAATAACTACTAAGATAGTGGTAAATCTGTTGGAGTCCAATAGTTATTCAATGGAGTCCATGAAAATGGAGTCCCATAGCTGTTCAGAAACAGATAGGAGTTTGAGCAACTCATAAGAGTAGTATCTAAGTACCTTGTTGTGCCCACAAACTGTACAAGACTTAATATAGTGTTAAACATATTCATGCATCTTTAGCCAGGTGTAACTCCATTGGACTAGCTCTAATGTCTGGTTTTGACTAAAGTAGTCTACTAAGATGTGGTCATAATTGTTTTATAGTATATGAAAATAAATATTGTTAGAGTCTGGTATATAGATATGGCCTTCAAAGCAAAGAATATCATATTTATTAATAGACCATTAAGAGGGAGAAGTTTTGGAAGTGACTTTAGCTAGGCAGAGGCCATTGGAGGACATAAGGTCAGAAGATTGTGCTTTTTTGATATTGATGTGGAGCTTGTCAATATTCATGATGGCACTAGCTTGAAGGGTAGGATCTTCAAGATAGATTGCATAAAGTGATGCAGAATGTTATTCTTGGATGAAAACAGATTGAAAATTATAGGGATTGACTTGAGTGTATTAGCTATCCTCCTTTTTAGGATAGACATCTCATTGTCTAGTGAGTGCATTCAGTTTTCCACTAAGTTTCCCCAGACAGAACCAGATTACTAGATTGAACTAAGATAGGTATTCAAACTAGTGAACCTGTTAGCAGGTCAGAATCTTAGTAGTTGCAAAGTATTTAAGGTTCTTATAGTCTGATATGATATTAATAAAGTCCACAAAGCCTTTAAGATAGTGGCATCAATATTTAAAAGCTTTAAAAATAGCCAAAAGCTTTTTGTCATGAGTATTGTAGTTGAGTTCAGCATTGTGAAGACTTCAGGAGCAGAAAGCAATGAGGTGAATTTCACCATCTTCAAAATAAATGGAGAGGATAGCTATAATTATATAATCAGAGACTCAGTGGATAAGGATGGAGACATGTATAAAGGGCTGTTTCAACTTGTTGAGAGCAGCCAAGCATTTGTCATCAAATTTCCATGGAATTTCTTTGCAGGTGAGTCATATAAAGAGAATAATGATATTGCTACATTTATGTATAAAGTAGCAGTAGAAATTAGCAAAGCCAAGAAAAGATTGGATGTCCTTGACTTTTCATAGTATTGGCCAATCAATAATAGCCTTGACTTTTTTTTCTGATATGTGAAGTCTTTCAAGTAATAGGATGTAGTCTAGGTATTTCACAGAGTCCCAGTTAAATTCACATTTAGAGTCTTTGCAGTAGAGCCTATTAGCTCTAAGCCTGTATAGGACTTCATAAATATATTTCTGATGATCTTTCAGATTATTGGAATATATGAGGATGTCATCAAAGTAGACTACTACTAATATGTTAAGCATGTCAGAGAATATATTGTTCACAAAACATTGAAACACCACCAGAGCATTTGTGAGACCAAAAGACATAACATGCCATTTGAAAAAGCTATAGCAAGTCTGAAAGACTGTTTTTCATTCATCACTCTTTACTATATGGACAAGATAGCAGGCATGTTGAAGGTCAAGCTTGGTGTAGATGTGCACAAAGTGAACAGAGTCAAGAAAATTAGAAATAAGAGAAAGAGAGTAGTGATCTTTTTTGGAGATTTTGTTTAGGCTGTGGTAGTTAACACAAAGTCAGAATTCACTGGTCTTCTTGACAAACAGGATTGAAGCCCCATGTGGAGAGCAGAACAGAGTAATAAACCCATTGTGCAGATTATTATTAATAAACTCTTATAGGATCTTGAGTTCAGATTCTAAGAGAGAATAAATAGGTCCAAGCAGTGGAGATGTTTCTTCCTCAAGGTTGATTTTGAGGTCATATAGCCTGTGTTTGAGTAGCTTTTTAGAGAGAGTATTGCTGAAGATGTCTGCAAAATTGTGGTATTTTACTAGCACTGATAAAAAATCTACTAATTCTATGGATGTGGCTTTGGCTCTAATATTAGACAAGAAATGCTGCAGTATAAACTGCTGAATACCTTCTTCTGCACTGGCTCAGACAAATGCAGCAGCAGATATGATGGAGATCTTTGAGTGTGCTTTTATAGTAAAAGACTCTGAGTAAGGATAGGAATAGATGAGTTTGTACAGAAACAGAGCCTATTGGTTACCTAGAGAAGGTTTAGAATGAGATGAAGCTCTAAATATTAGACTGTTGGAGTCCAGTAAGCATGGAAGTCCTGAAATTGAGCTGAAAGGCTTAGAAAGGGTTAGACTGTTGTCTTATGAGCATAGAAGTCCTGGGGATGTGGTGAAGGCTGCAGAATTGGTCAGAGTGAGATCCTGGTAGCTTGAGCAGAAAGTGATACTGTTTTCAGCCCAGTCAATCAGTGGATTGTAGTAGAAGAGCTAGTTGTATTCTAGAACAAGATGGCAAGATGAATCCAGATGAGTGACATAGAAGTTGATGGAAAAGATGTCTCTAGAAGAAAAATGAATAGGGATAGTTGTGATTTGAGATATGCAGTTTCTGATAGAGCCATTGAATAATCAAAGTTGCACATTAGGAATAGTTTTAATAGAAATATCATTGGCAGCTACATACTTAGTGTCAACAAAGCAGTAGCTAGAACCAAAATTAATAAGAGCAAGAAAGTGCAAAATGGTAAAAATTAGAGACATGTTGGATTCTGTATTAGATAGTAATTCTGCTGAAAGTGGAAGATGGAAGGAATAGTTGGAGAGAGATGTTGCATTGAAAATAATGACCTCCAGTGTGCAAATAGAGTCAATGCAACCCTGAACTCATATGGAGGAAACAGAGTTGCTTTCTAGTTTTCTGACTCTGTTGGAGCCAGTTCCTCAGAGGCAGTGTCTACTTCTGCTGCATGACCCTTGGCAGAGGTTGCAGCCTTTCATTTGTTGCAATCCTTAGTCTTGTGCTTGGCTCCATAGAATATGCAAAGATTGTTCTGATACTGGTGGTCTTTTTCTTCCTGAGTAAGACAGCTATCTTTGCTTAGCTTATCAACATAGGGTTTAGAAGTGGTAGATTTTGGTGTGAAGCTGGAGTCTGAGGAAGAAGAGTTGGATCTCTTAGATTTGAGGTTGGAAAATTAGTTGGAGACCTTATTGTCCTAGTTTTCATAGGCAATTTCAGTCTTTTGGATCCAATAGCAAGCATCAAGTTCTTGAACAAGAAAGCATATATTATAGAGATTGTTTGGCTTCTCATAGTGAGCTATATCATCCTTGATATGAGTGCAGAGACCACAGTAAAAGGCATAGTAGAGGAAATTATCTCTGTATTTGATTTGTGAGGCATACTGATTA
The DNA here is from genome assembly GCF_019112545.1 of Guyanagaster necrorhizus. Lineage (NCBI taxonomy): Eukaryota > Fungi > Basidiomycota > Agaricomycetes > Agaricales > Physalacriaceae > Guyanagaster > Guyanagaster necrorhizus. The sequence continues at coordinate 742,895 of NW_025064892.1, forward strand.
AATTGGACCATATACTTTATGATCTAGTCTCTGTCACACATCCAAAGATGCTCTAATGCATCTTTGGCATCTCTGATGGCATCAAAGAGGCTGAAGTTGCTATGAAGCTCATCTAAGAAGGCTGCATAAGAAAATTGCCAGGCTGGTAGATTGAGATTAAGAATGTCTGGTTTAAACCAGTTGAGTGCAGTGCTTGCCAGAAAGGAGATAGTATAATTGACTTTGCTAGCATTCATTGTGAATATAGTAGATCTGTCATTGAAGTTCAACTGAAGGGAGATGATAAAGGCCTTCAGTTTGCAAGAGTCAAAGCCATAAAAGGGTTCCAGTTCTTTGACTTTATTGTGGATAGTGGCTAGCTTTTGATTATTGAGAGAAGCTGAGACTTCTTGTAACAGGTTTATAAATTTTAAGAATATGTCCTGCTGGTTTGGATTGTTACTTCCTATGATGCTGTTAGGGCTGCTAGGGCTATTGAGATATTCTGGACATTCTGAACCATCTAGACCATCTGGCCCTCCTAGAAAGGGGTTTAGTGGATTACTACCTGGTTCCCATCAGATGGGAGTATGAGTAGAGATGTCTTCACCTCTGCTCTCTGAGTCTAGGCTATCTGAGTTTCCATACATATTGCCTAGAGATAAGAAGTCTATTAAAGAGTCACTTTATATGCTGTACATCATGCTGGCTCATCAGGCTCTATTAGTTGGGATGCTGGTGGCATCAAAAGAGTTAGGGGAATTATCATAATTTGATTGGTGAGCAGTGAAGCTAGAGTGGATGTAGGTTTTTCTATGGGAGGGTTGTCCTCCACTGGAGGCTGATCTGAAGAGCCCTGGTTGTTCTTTTGAGACAGAGACCAGAATGTCTTCCATAGAGAACATGTTAGAGTAGCTGGGTTGAGTTTGTTTGGAGTCAGCTTCTGTAGATTAGATGAATATAGTGGACATAATAAAAAATTTCTTTTTTGACTCAAAGGTTTGAGTTCAAATATACTGTTAGAAACATGCCAATTGATTGGGCTTAAGTGCATGTGCAGAGACTGATAGAGTGCATAAATGTCAATGAAGCTATTGACAACATCACTTTTGAGTTGAGGCCCAAGAATTTGGATTAACAAAATGGAGTTTTATCAGAGAAGTGAAGAGAAATATTCTTTGGAGCAGAATTCAATGGACAAGATAGAGAGGAGCTAAAGTGGGCACAAAGTGTAGATGGCTATCCAAGTTGATATTTGAACTGAGTAATTACAATACTTATATATGGTTTATATATTATTAGTAGTTAATTCTGAGTCAGAGTCCATTGGATTCTAGTGTCAGTTGTTTATTACTATGTTTGGAGTCTAGATACTAGAATGTAAAATACAGATATGAAATAATAATGGTAAAATAAAATTAGTAGGTAATAGAAAGTGGCAGAGTCTGATGAGGCTTGTGATTGAATTCATCATTGATCAAGATGACATGGAGGCTGATAGCATGCACATAACATATTTATGAATTGAAAAAAGCCCTCCAAACCTGCAAAGGTGATACTGAGGCAAAACAAGCAAGTATTCTTGCTAGACTCAATAACAAGAGATCAGTCTCAGCAGAAGAAGAAGCATAGTTGGATAAAGCAGAGAATTTTATTGATAAGGATATCATCATTGAAAAGCTCAAGTTGGCATCAGGTTTTGGAGCTGCATTCAAGAATTTCAATATGAGCCAGAGGCATACATATGACCAACTTGAGAGTCAAATCAAAAAAATTAATAAGCTATCTCTGAAGAAAAAAAGTAAGCCATACTCTAACTGTTGAATAGCATGTATTGATTCTTATCATGCAGCACCAGAAAGGCATGTGGAGCATTGCAGTGATAATGGAAAAGCATAAGCCAAAAAAAGAAAAGAAGCACCTACTGTGACTAGTGAGCAGTATGTCAAGCTGGTAATCCTGCAGCAGCACATCAAGGTTCTTGATTGATATCATGCTAATAGAAGAAATCAATCCAAGATGGCAAGGCATTTCAATGCCAAATATCTACATCTTAAAATCAAACAGCTGCTTGTCAGTGCATAGATAAAGGCAGAAGACAAGTGGAGAGGAGCATGAAAAGAGTGGGATAAATGGCCATCAAGTGAAGTGTATGTGTCAAACTCAGCATTCAGAGATAATCAAGATGATGGATTTATGGGTCACAAAGGTAATAGCAGATGGTATCTTGCTGAATGGTGAAGTCTTATGCCAAAAGTGGACAGCATTTGCAAATTTGAAGAGGATACCAGAGAATGAGAGATTAGACTTGAGCTCTGAATGGCTGTCAAAGTTCAAGAAGTGGAACAATTTAAAGGAATTCAAGCAACATAATGAAGCTGAATCTGCTGATCTTATTGATGTGGATGAAGAATAGGAGCTCATCAAGGCAATTCTAGCTAAATACAAGCTTTGTGATATTTATAACATGGATGAAACAGGCTTGTTCTATGAGCAAGTACACTAGCTTTGCAAAAATATCTGACTGAAACAAAACACAGTATGCCTCCTGACTATGGTCTTACCAACAAAAAGCATTCCAGTGATATGCTAAAAAACAGCTAAGCAGCTAAGAGAGGAAAATGAGGAATAAACTCCCAAATACCTACACCTAACCACTTAATGCACAATCACTAATACAGGTGAGTTCAGATGGTTTGAGTACAGTGAAAGTACTTTGCAGACTCAGATATGAAGATATGAAGATATAAAGACAGTTTATTCAAGGCTAGCTTATGTTCTAAGATATAATACTCACAAAGGGGTAGAAATAAAATATAGTATGTGAATTGAGGCTTAAACTGTGGAGCTACAGTGCCCAGCTTAACTTAGAAAACTCCAAAATCCAATACCAAGTCCCTCAAGCACTGAAACTTGGCTAGCTGCACCTATAGCTAGCTAGTGGTTCTTGAAGCCAGAGAACTGATACTCAGATGCCAAAATCCTTATTAAGCCAGAACCCAAATTTTGTCAAAACCCAAAGTCTAATAAAGACTTCAACTCTTATTCAATACAGGTGACTTAGTAATAAATGCTATTCAAGTTGAGGTTACATACAAAACCACTGATACAGAGACTAACTACTGAGAGCTAGAATGCCTAAATCACAGGGGTGGATCACCTGTCACATGATTTCCCCTTCTCCTGCTTCTATACATAATTAACTGATACAGAATCTATAAATAATTTAGTTTAGTTACTTATTTCCCTTGGCTAGCCCCAAAATTAGATCATTACTCTATCTAAGCATGCCTCCTATATCCTTTTCAAGTGATCCAGGATGCTCCTGAGGCTCCACTTCTATAGCCCATGAATATCTACTACTACTATATAATCAATCATTCCATGGTTCCACTTGTTACTTTCAGACTCACTGTTGATCATGATCAATTGATCATAGTGATCCAAGGCAGCCAAGCTCTCTGGTTGTGGCTTATCCCCTGAACTATGTGCCCCTCTAATCATTTATATCCAAGGAGTCCTCACTGCATGTATTTTGCATCAGACCCAGTGTGCTAGCCATAGGCTAATGAGTTCCACTTTGCTTTTACTCTTGGTTTGGGTGCTAGCTGGATATACTTCACTGCTAATCATGGTAATAAAATCCTGAACTAGACTATGGTATATCAGCCCCAATGGCATTTAGAATTGGCCTGAACATGGTACTGTTTTTAAGTCCAAATTGACTTAGCATTTTACTATAGTGGTGTTATTCCTCTAAGTCCAATTTGACTTCAAGATTATTAATCCAGTGCAAAGTTGTTTTGGCTAAGTCCACATTGATTCTTAGCCTTCTTAGCATAGCATGTCTATCAGCTCAGAGTCTCAGCTATAGCTCTTGAATGGCTAGTTATACAGACTTCAGCTTATGCAAATATATTGTTTAAAATTCCCAAATTTTAGAGCTAGCCTAATACAATGCATATCACCAGTGTTAAGAGAAGCAAAGCTCACTTGACATATGCATTCACTGTAAATGCTGATGGCTCTGACAAAAAAGGGCCTTTCATCATCAGAAAAGCCCATAAATCTTGTTCTTTTCAAAAGAAGTCAGACACACAGGTGGGCTTCTACTACTATAATAATGCAAAAGCCTGGATGACAACAGCTCTCTATAAGGAATGGATATTATGATGGAATGCAGAGCTGCAGATAAAGAAAAGAAATATCTTGCTGTTATAAGCCAATTTCTCAGAACACATTGTTCCTGAAGATGATCTGCAGTGTATAACTGTCAAGAATTTCAAGCCTAACATGACCTCACACATCCAGCCACTTGATGCTGGCATCATTCACTGCTTTAAAGCCCATTACCAATTGAGCTACATTCAGCAGGCTATTGATCACTATAATAGTGATATCTCTCCTGCTAGAATCTATGATATCAATCAACTCAAGGCTATGCAGCTTGCTGATGCTGCATGGAAATCAGTGGATGCTTCCACAATAAAGCACTGTTGGCAGAAAGCTGGAATCTTACCTGATATTCCTCTTGCTCCTGTTGTGTCAGTATCAATTTTCATCACTTCACTTGTTCAGGATTCTATTGCAGACATGGAGAAGCAGCTGAAGGAATCCTTTGATGATCTCCAAGGCACAGGTGTATTGCAACACCATAACTGTATTGATATTGAATCCTTGCTAAATCCAGAGATAGAGAATGTGGATGTGGAAGAGACAACAGACAAAGATATCTTTGATGCAGTGATGGCATCACAGAATGCAGAAGAAGGCATGGATGAGAATGGACTCAGTGGTGATGATTCAGTGTTAGAACCTTGTCCTAAGCACTATGAGGCTCTTTAAGCTGTCAGAACTCTTCAAAAGTACATTGAGATCATGGATGATCCATTTGCTCAGAACTTAGAAAGCATTTTGGCTTTGTTTGGACAAAAAACAAGGCTTGATCAGGCTAATTCACTTCAGGACACCCAGATTACAAGCTACTTCACTTCTAAATAGCAAGTACATTATATTATAGGCCTATTAACAAAATATAAGCCCTTATGAGGGCCTCAAAGTTGATCTACAACGACCTCTCTCCAACCCCATAGTCTCCCATAACCCATAGCTCTGAGGGTCCACCAACCACTGTGGGTTATTGGAGAGTCGACTGTAGTGGGTCTGTCACGGCTGGTCACAGAATAAGAAACGTCGCTTACATCATCATGATATGCACCTTTCCCTCCCCTCCTCCTTGTGTATACCCTATATCTATTGTTCCTTTTCCTCTCCGCTCTACTCTCTATATATCTCTACCTTTATGCTACCCATCTTGCCTTATTCTGTTTTCTTACACTCCTAGCCACTGAGTTTCATTCTTCAGTAGTACAAAAAGCCCACTGTATTCACTACGAACTATCTATCATTTTACTGGTGTTCTCTCTCCCTCTCCCAGAGGGTTCGAGCTCCTCGCGCATAAATGGACTTTCCACTACAGCGAGTATGTATGATAGTCGATTGACCGGCTGCAATGTGAAAGGATTGTCCGAAGGATTTGGGACTCTTTGCATTACAAACAGACAATGTTTGGCGATCACTGATCAATTCTTCTATCTCCCTCCCCGTTTGCCTCTAGCCTATTCTCCGTCGTTATTCTCTCTGTATGTCCAGATTCTGTATTGTCTTGGGATATGGCTTCTTGCTGTTGTAGCTTCCCGCTGTTGGTCTTACCACGTACCAATCACAGCCTTTACAGTGCTAGCTGTAAATATGCTAAAATCATGAACACCTCACCTATGTCACTTCCACGGTTTCGCCCTCGAGATGTCTACTACCTCCCGGAGTTTCAGTCGACAAACACAATATCTGTTGGCATTTCTGACTTTCTGCTGTTCTGCTGTCGCTGCCATCGGTAGTTACCCAAGTAATACTCTATTTATAACTCTCTTGGGGATGTTGGCTGCCATTATCGGTTTCGTGTAAGTCTGTCTGATTGCTCTCAGCACCAATGGATGGATACCTGATTAAATTCCAACTTCACGAAGTGCGGTAGTTCAGGCTATATATGTTACAAAGGACCCACCTTCCCCAACCGATGGGGACGAGGAAATTGCTCTACGTGATCTCAACACGCCTGTTCTCTCAGCTGAAGTAACAAACCCAGTGAACAAAACGATCCAGCAAGGTGCAGCTTCCGATGTCAGGCTCGATGATATTCAAATGAACGAGTGGGTAAGTAGTCGATGTCGTCTGCCCCAATGTATGCTGAGAGACACCCTAAAGCGACTCGCGGATCTCCATTGCGTGTCCGATACAGACGACGAAAGCATCCATCAGCATGGTATTGATTCAGGCGATCACAGCACGCTTAATCCCCTTTCCCCGGAAGCAGATGTGCAAGTCACAGCGATCGAGCTTGGTGGGATTGATTCTATTCTTCGAAGGAGGCCTAGGATAAGCGGTTAATGACGTCCTCTATCCCAATATACACAGAGAGGCACACTAAAGAATCCGCGCCGCCTTGACGGCTACCGATTTTGGGCCAATAATTCTTCAGGGTCAAGATTGGGCAAGGAGAAAGCAAAGGGAGGACAGTAGGCGTGGGCTTTTGGGTGAATATAGACGCAGTGGTCGACGTTCGGGCGAGATCTTTACCTGTGCACTTTGTGTTCGGACAAGCATATCCACGCGCCTGAACCGTATCACTGATCAGTCATACTTGAAATTTTTGGCAATGTCGTCGCGTTCAGACGAGTCATAAAAGCATCACGGTGCTCTGGCTGGGCTCACGCAAGCCCGAAACCATAGCCTGGCGCTCTTCAGGTGCTTCAAAAAACGAAGAGTAGCAGTTCAGCGCAACGGGGCATGAAGAAGCGACGCACTATAGGATCTGCAAATATATTCTTAGCTTCCTCCAGGAGATTGTTGTATGCATCTCTGGGCATCGTCACTCTGAAAACTTGTCTTCTCGTCTTCATCTGAAAAGACTTCACACTCTTATACTTCTAAGTATTCGACTTTATGGTAAGACAATTCTACCTTTAACAAATCCTCCTCATGCGAAAAGAAAAAACCGACCCACGTCCAAGACAGCATCTGAGCCTTGATCTCTTCCTTGACGTAAAAGTTACATTCGCAAGACACCTCGAGACAACAAGACGCTGTATCTCGAGAGCACAAAGCCCAGCTCCACAAACATGTCCCACCTATTGTCTTCCTCAGCACAATCCTCGAACGTGTCCACCAGTATAGCGAGCTTGAGCATCTCCAAGCGACTGATGAGGCTTGTGGATGGCGTGTCGAGGAACCAGCACATGGCGGAGAGGTCGGTACGGTTGCTACACATACGGTTGTGGGGGTTAAAGGAGAAAGATTAGAGTCCGTGACTAGATGGTGGGCTATTGAACTACCGCATAATATAAGAATAAGAAGAGCTGGGTAAAAGAGAGAACACATGCAAAGGCTTGAAGCACGTCGAGAGACTTGATCGTACGGGCGATGTGAACCGCATCGCAACACAGCGGTAAATCCTTGTTATGATTGAGCAAGAGGTCCTGTTGAGACTCGATAAATACACCGCAACCTTGGGAGGGGGGGGGGGGAAAGGATGAGGTCCGGCTATTTGGGTGTGTCGCCAAAAGGTGCAGTGTTTCGAGGTGTGGTCCATCCAAAGGGACTTTGATCAGGGAAAGGTCGGCTAAGCTTGAACGCAACCCCGTACAGAAGGAGAAATGAAAGGCACGAGAGATGATCCGGAGACGCTTCAGTGAGAGAATGAACTGGACTTGTGAGGGTGGGTCATGGTAGCATGGATTCGAAGTCTTGGAATGTATGCGGAGACGTGAGGGCCAAGTTATGGAGATGAGAAAGGGCTTCCCGGTCAATTGTGTAGATAAGGGCGTGTCGGAAAAGATATCGGCGGGCCTGGGAATAGAAAGAGCGGGAGACGAGAGCGCAAGATTTGTCATCGGAGAGATTATCCTGTATTTCCTCATGATTTCCATCGGGATTTCTGGCATCACGATCTGATATCAGTAGGATTATTATATTTCAAAAGGAGAGAACGTACCGAAGAGTAGGGTGCCTTAGATAGTTCGACCTCCATTGGCACCGAAGAGAAGTCGCCAAGTCAGAATCGCTAAGTATTGGGATTCAAGTCATCGCCGTAATAGGTAGTGCTGAACACAGGAAAATCAGCATGAGACACTAGTGCGCACAAACACAGACAACGGTCGAGGTGACGGCCTTCACATAACCAGTAGTTATTGAAATAGCCAAAAAAAAAAAAAATCCCTACGTAGTACATGTGGAATACTCATCGCGCGGGACTCGTCGTCGAGAGAGTTTGCATGAAATTATGCAGCCTTTATCGAAGGTACCGCCTGGGCATCGATGTATCCATCCGGTTTTTCTCCAGCTGCGCTACCCTCCCCATATTCGACGGATCTGAGACCGGTGCCACCATAGAGGATAGGGCCATGTCCGTAGGTAGCTGACAAAGGCCGCGACTGTCACGTGGTCACAATCGCGTCTGTCAAACCACAACCTAATTGGTACCAACCATGGGCGTCGCAGGCCTCTGGCCACTGCTCGACTCATCGTCAAAGACAGTATCCCTTGCTGCCCTATCTCTCACAGAATTCTCCAATCCTCATCGCGGTTACCGCCTGGGCATCGACGCGTCCATCTGGTTTTTCCATGCCGACTATGGAAAAGAGGGAGAGAATCCCCAGCTACGCACTCTATTTTTTCGCTGCGCTACCTTACTCAAGTACCCCATACTACCACTATTCATCTTCGATGGTCCCAAAAGACCAGATTGGAAGAGGGGAAAGAAGATCAACAAGATGGCCAACAAGCTGACGACAGGTATGAAGGCTATCATTGAGGCGTTTGGCTTCGAGTGGCGGACAGCACCGGGAGAGGCAGAGGCAGAGTTGGCGTATCTCAATGCAACACGTGTCATCGACGGCGTTCTCAGTGACGATGTTGATACCTTTGTCTTTGGCGCACACACCGTTGTACGCAATCCATCGTCTACTCATTCCAGCGACGAGAAACGAACACATGTCCGCATCTGCACAGATATAGAGCCTAGTCGTGCTGACCTTATCCTCATTGCGTTGTGCTCTGGAGGCGACTACTGCGAAGCCGGTCTCCCAAGCTGTGGCATCAAGACAGCCTACGCCCTTGCCCGTGCTGGCCTTGCTACATCTCTGTACGAAGCAGCCACTACCTTCCCCCGTTCTGAACTTTCTGAATTTCTTGTCATTTGGCGGAAGGAGCTTATTGAAGAACTTCGCACCGACTTACACCGGTGTATAGGTCGCAAGATGGGTGCATTAGCCAAGTCGGTCCCAGACTCATTCCCCAACATCGATATTCTACTCGCATATACCCACCCCATCACTTCTCGTTCCGAGGGTAAGCCCGATTACTACGCGGATATCTCTTGGACGCGCAAAGAACCACAGATACCTGCCCTAGCTGGCCTTTGCGAATTCTACTTCGAGTGGGGGTTCAAAGAATTGATCATCAAGCGATTCAGAACACTCATATGGCCGGGTATCGCGCTCCGCGCCTTACGACGATATATCCTTGACGATGACCCCGAAAAGGTGTTCACGCTGTTCAGTGGGGATCAGCCAGTCCCGGAGGATGGGTGGATGAAGAAAATCCACTCGAAGAGGGAGCATCATTCGACCGATAAAACGCCCGAGTATCGCGTTGAAGTCGATCCCACGGCGCTTGTGGTGTTGGCAGAGGCAGGTGTGAAGGGTATCCGACGCCCCGATGATGAAGAGTGGGAAGTCAGCGACGACGAGCAGGATGACGAAGATGGAAAGAAAAAAGTCCCTGTGGACCCTTGCGAGCCTCTTCGGCTGTGGTTGCCCTCGGTGCTTGTACGGCAGGCAAGACCGGAGCTGGTTGAAGCCTATGAGGAGGTGCTAAGAAAGAAGCGAGAGAAGAAGGCACCAAAGGGGAGAAAGAAGAAGGGAGGAGAAGGCGATGAGAAGCCTAAACGAAAGCCTAGGGTCAACAAGACGAGTAACGAACAGGTTCTCTGGTCGTTCTTCCCGTCGAAGAAGCCCAATACAGCGACAACGCTAAAGAATTCGTCCGTAACCAATGCGGCATCCGCTACCGCATCCTTGCCATCTACCTCTAGAAAAGTGGATCTCCCTCGGCAGCCACGACCATTCCCAGCATCGTTTAGTGATACCGACAATGATGACGACAACAGCCTTCTTATCCTACATCTCTCCTCCGATGACGAAGCTCTTCCTCCCCCACGCACGCCTTCCCCCGAACCTCAATCCAACCGATCGAGCAATGATGACAGTCCTACAAACCAGGCAGATTTGCCTAGAGCCAAGACGAGCCCTGGTTCCGCGCACTGTAGGAAGACGATGGCGGATGTATGTCGACGACCAGTAAAGGCCCTAAAGCCGGACGTCATTGAGATCTCATCCTCTTCAGAAGAGGAGGATAAGGTCAAGAAGACCGTAGGGCCGCCAGTCACACATATCCATCCCCTCCTTGCAGCCCGTGCGCGCGTGAGGCATTGAGATACGACCTCGGTCTTTAAGTATTATATACTCCCTACCATTTTCTCTGCCATCTTTAGTTAAATAGCATGAATAAACAAACCCATACGCATATACAAAGAGAGATATTGGGACGTATATGTACCCAACTGCGATTAACGACAGACCAAGGATGAAGCAGGGAGACGACAGCGAGGAAGTGTATACTACAGTAATAGGCAGTGATGATAGAGTAGCGACTATAAAGTAGAAAACAAAAAAAAAAGAGAGAGGAGGGTAGCTGGCTAATCACCGGTCTCCATAGCCTCTCGCTCGAGCCTCTTCTTCATGGCAGATACGTCCCGACTAATCTGGCCACTCGACATCCACCCCTCTGGATAGGCAGCAACGATCTTCTGATACAACACCTTTCTCAGACCTTGCTCAGACACTTGTATGATGGAACCCTCCAGTTGACTGTGATGCAAAAAGAAAAGGTCAGTTCAGGATCCATCAAGAAAGCAAAGACCACCGACTTCTTCTCATTCTCGAGCCTACAACACTCATTGCTCAGCAACACGAGCTCCCACACGATATTCTTCATGCTCTCCGTCATCCTGTACTTTTTGTGCGGAGGCTGGGGCTCTTTGGTGCTTTCCGTAGTCCCACCCTCGCCTGGGGGATGCGGTGATCCCTCCCGGTCGCGTTCCTCCGTTGGCGGGCGCGTCCCAGGCGTCTCTGACGATGCTTCCAACCGCTGTTTCTCCTGTCGTCTATCCCATACGACTACAGCATGCTGCCAGTCCTCCTCGGCCTTGGCGAAGCCTGCCTTGGCTTGCTTGGCTAGTTCTTCCAGGAGATCCTCCTGCCGTTTGGCGAGCATGGCTGTGTGGTCTGCGAATATCGTTCGTTTGATGAGTTTCTAAAGAAAGGAGTGCGCTGTCAGCGTCAAGTGCCAACAACCACCCCGAGGGCGAGACTCACGGTCATAGTGAACTTGTTGTAAGGGAACAAGGTGGGCATGAGGTTGAAGAAATGATCATCGTACTCGTTGAGCTCGACGGCTTTGAGGGCGACTTTGGCGAGGATGGGCTTGATGTTTGGCGGGAACTTGCCCTTGTTCGTCCAGTCCTCCGCAGCGATGGCAGCCTTGAGCTCATCGATGGCTTCTTGCAGCTTGGGATCGAAAGACGTGACATCGACGACCTTGCGCTTCTTGCCGTTCTCCACGACGCTGATGTATCGTTTCCGCTTCTGACCCGTCTGGGCTGTCTGTGAGGGATCCTGAGCAGCGCTCTCAGAGTCGGAGTAGAGAGCAATGGGAGAGTCGCGCGTGCCTTCCTCTGATTTGGTTTCACGGTTCGGCACCAGTTTGGAACGCGGTTTCATCGGAGGTCTAGATTTGGTTCAGTCAGTGGCGGTGACAGCGACGACAAGGGCGACGACGACGAGAGCGTACTTTTCCTTGGGAGTATCCTTGAGCAAGGCAACCTGACCGGAAGAAACATAAAATCCACGCTGTTTCGTCTGAGCAAAAAACTTGCGCTCGTCGATTGCAAGCTCCGAGTCGTCAATAAAGGGATCGTTAGTGTCGTAGTATTCCTGTGCATAGCTCTTTCTCTGTGTCTATATTTTCAGCAAATGTGAAGAAAGTGAAATGAAATAAATATGAGGCACCTTTTTCCTCTTGAACAAGGAAGTCAACTCTCCTTCCGGTTCAGGCTCAGGTTCGCTCTCACTCGTATCCGCCTTGTTTTCTGGCACTGGTGTTTCGACTCTCTGGCCTGCACACAATGCCATTGCTGCGATATCGACTTCGTAGTCTGCTGGGCCGCCGAGCGTGATATCGAGCCGAATCGTCTGGAGCGGTGGAGGAGGCGGCTGCGGAGGCGGTGTCGGTGAATGGTGTTTGCTTCGAGGTTTCTTGGACGTCGACTCGACTGGCGGGGCTAGTGATGGTGGTGCCGGCAATGTCGTCTCTGTCTCCGTCGGCTCTGGCGACGAGGGGAGGTCTTGATGCGCAGGCGACAGCGACGACGAGCGCATTTCAATGTCGCCGCCGTCCGACATCATCGTTGTCTTGCTGGAAGTTGCCTTTTTCGGAGCTGGACCAACAGCGAATCGCCCTTTCGATTGCCGTTCTGAATTTCCGGTAGTTTACATCTGACTTCTAAAAAAGGAAACTTCCAACCTATCCACCTTGCTCAAAATGTCTTCCATTTCTCCTCCTTTCTGGGCTCTTTGCAGCCTGCTGCTGGTCCAAATTAATGGTCCATACTCTACCTGTGCATTCCGGCTGTTACTTCAAAACTTGTTCCACATGTTATTCTCACTCGGAATGTCCCGAAATTTCTCTAACTTAGTCAAATATTTATTCGCGGATCTAACGTACTATCCCCTTGCGCCTTTCCACCAATGCACGCCGAACAACCTCCTCCCCGTCCGTCAGCGTGCTCTTCACTGAATATCCACTGGCACTTGAGCCCAGACGTGTCACCTTGGCCTTGTTAGGGTGCCTCTCACTAATGGCCGACCCGGCCCTCGACACCGACTGACGTTGAACAACCATCGTCTCCCTTGACAGGTCCTTAGCCCCTCCCTTGTAATCCGCCAGTGTACCCGTGCGCGAGACCGATGTCACATTCGAGTCAAAAACTTTGCCTCCACATCAGAAGCCCAATCGGGATCCCCGATCAGCTCGCCCCCGAAAAATGTCTTCCTCTGTTTTTGTTGCTCTTCGACCTTCTCCTTCCTCATCAGAGACACAGGTGTGCGATGATCTGAAGCCGGTATCCACGGAGACGAGGAAGGCATGACACTACCCAGAGCATTCATATTATTCGTCCTCAAAGATGCAGTCCATCCACCGACATTTGGACCGTCGTCCGCAGCTACAGGTTCTTGATTGTGGCTTTCCATCACCTCGTGGTGCGCTTTCATCGAGTCCATATTGACCCATCCGCCTTGTCCCGAGTCCTCTCTGCGTCACGGCACCCTCAGTCCACGTCCGCTCCCTAGGCCCAGGAATCCCGGCCGGTCCATTCCTTGTCTCGGCGTACCAAACCCGGAAGGAACAAGTTCTGTCCGTGAGTTGGTAGTGGACGAACATGCTAGGGCACCTGGCATGCTAGGCAACTTGGCGCTATGCTTGATTCCCTCGTTGGGACCTGCAGCGATGTAAAAGAATGAGAACTCGTTGCGTGAAACCGGACTCAGGTAGAAGCAAGGGATATGCAACGCTGTCATGTAAAACAGGGATTGGTTTCGTCCGTATTGAAGGAACTGGCAAAAGCTGATAAAGATACGCAACTGCAACCGGGCTCCCAAAGACTATCGTCCATCTGTCCGTATTCCAATACGTTGTTGTTAGCCCAAGCATTATCTTTGAAGAGACGTTCATCACGCTTCCTGCGATTGTTCTTCAAGCGAAAATACCATGCCACAAGAGCTGCAAGCATAGAGATAACTGCAATGGCTGAAAATACGATGCCAACGTAGAAAGGCGGGCTGTGAGTGGACAGAGTAGTATAATTTGCGCTGGATGGTGACACAGTCGGAGCTACGAATACAGGAGGCGTGGTAGAGGAAATATGTGATGCTGTATTAGTCGCAGATGGAAAAGAGCTTGTCGAAGCTACCGCAGCACTTTCTGTCAATGAAGAAGCCGCCGAGGTAATAGCTACAGACACCGTCGTTGAGGATGACGCTAGCGCGCTTACTGAAGATGAGTCCGCCTAGCAGCCATCGTTGCGCTCGAACTCGAGCTCGCCAAAGACGTAGAGCTCGACAACAGCGTAGAAGCGTTCAACGGATACCGGGTGTCTCCTCCTTCACCGACCACAGACACCTAACCCGCTAGGTTCAGCAACAATGATGAGACGAGGCCGAAGTCGCGTATGATAGGAATTAATGTGAGGTATTAGAATATTTGTTCTGTAGGATGTAATGCTTCTAGGGCGATGGAAAATTGAAAAAAAAAAAAAAAAAAAAAAAAAACTTGGCGTGCAAGTGGAAGTGGTGAAGGAAGAAGTCGGTAGTACCAGAAATAGTCAATTTCCATTTTGGCGCCTCACTTCCCAATTTGGACTTGACAGTTCGCTTTCACATATCACGTCGCATTACAGATTCGGCATGTAATTACGCGACAAAAAAAGATAACAAAAAATCGTGTCGGGACCGTTAAAGTTTGAAACGATGTCTGTCCTTCACAGTGTCCTTTGACCTCAGACGTGACGTGCTACTGTCAGCTAGTGCCTTGGCATCATGGCATCGTGTCTTGATTGTTTGAACCACCAGATCTAAAAGTCTCAGGACGCGCGGCTCCAGATAGACGAACCTGGGTAAAAACGCCTCCATCTTCTTAATGCTAGGATACCACGCTAGATCTGTGATTATCACAGGGCCCATCATAGCTAGCATCATTGAAAATCATAATGAATATGATTTCTCTCCTGGATTCAACGACGGCGCCGTACTGGATCTGGTCCCAAACGTCTGCAAAGAGGATGGCAGTCCAGCAAAAGCCACCCACAAAACAATATACATGTCGTTCCCCCTAGGCTCCCACTACCCCTCGGCAGACATACTTGGTACAGACAATAGCGGAGTGTGTCTGTCTTGTCAAAACTGCATTTTATTTTTAGTCGACATCATCATCACAACATCGGAACTCACTTTCATTACATGGAAAGTCATACCTTCGTTTCAAATGCATCATGGGGCCATCCCCCAACAACTTTTGAAACCTAGGACTGAAGGGGTAGTAGGCCATCGCTTTGGACTGGTGTAACAGAAATCCAGCGACACGCCACATCCATCCCGGGTCTGTGGCATTTATTGCAAATTAAGTTAGTGCATTTCCATAGCCATCTGCCATAATTTACAATTTTCGGACAAATCAGGAGGCACAACATATCGCAAACAATGTCCAAGTCCTCCTCCACCCCACGAACTTGGGAGGGTGCCGCCCTAGTATCGCCTTCTGGTTCAAAAATCAGTCCTGCCCGTGGTTGCGCAGAAAAAGGTACGTAGACAATCTCTCTTTCAAATTACCTTTCATTCGATCCGGCACTAAGCCAAACGACTCAGAGATCCGTCCTCAACCTGTATAGAACACACAAATGGTCAGGGCATCCCGGAACTTTAGCTTCGCCTGTCTAAAAGGATTTAGCTTCAGACTTTGGCAAGCTCCAAGGTCAAACCTCACATGTACCACCAGTATTTCATTTTCCTGAGCGCGCACTGGCGGCTGACGCACCCACACATCTTTGTGCCTCTTTATGCCCATTTTTCCCCCCTCAACCCCGGTGAATAAAAAAACTACAACCCTCGATGCTCCAGACTCCTTCACACCTCGGCCTCTGATTCGGGCTGTTATATGGAAACCGGAAAACAGAATTCCGTCATGTACAACGTCCACTTGTCAATGACCCTTCCGAAATCACCGCTTGGATCTGCAATTCGGCAGACGGGAGCATAAAAACATGAAAGTAATGTCAAATTCTCCTTCCTTCCTTCTTCTTCTGTTAAAGCCAGCCTAGCCGAGTTGGTATATTTAACTGTTCTTCCGTCCGGGTAAATGACTTATGACAGTGGAATATGAACTGGGAAGTTTGAAGATAAGGACCGGTTTTGAAACATGATTAAGATTATTACCAACGGTTCCGAACTTGCGCAGCCTCCCACCAGCCTACTCCAGCTCCAGTTGAACGTTAACGATCACGAGTACAGCTCATCTCCGTCCAACACTATATTTCACTTTTTTTTTTCACCGGATCCTGCATTTTCGTACCTTCCGTACCCGTCCATCTAAAGATGACAAAAAACCCGACTTTAGTGCCTGTCCTTATATGTATTTGTGGTATTCCATATTCCAAGCCAAAGCCTACTAAAGTGCGCCAGCGTGGACCAGTGGCTGATTTGCGCTCTTCAGTGCCGATTGAAACGCAAGGCACGATCGGCGTCAGGGTCAAAGTAAGACAGGATGATTGACTGATTGGCATTTATTGATAACCGTAATACACTAAAAAAACAAGTATGTAGGTAATAGACTACGTATGATAATAACAAACCGGTACCGGTGTAAGTAAGGACGGCCAAGTATGGTTTTTAGACTACAGAAAAAACTAAGTGAGCGATGGAGGATAACGAGAGGCGGCGTACGATGTGTATATTAAATGTATAATAATAAACAATAAAGATCACTAACCAACTACGAACGGGTATACCCAAACTTGAAACCGGGAAGAGGGAGCACGTAGGCAAGAGAGCCGAAATCCAAAAGTGACGAAGGGTATGTTGTAGGGTAAACCCAGTCGCTGATTAAAATTAACCCCGATAATCCTTATGAACCCGCATGTGTTGACCAAGATTATCGTGGCGGCTAAAGTCCTTGCCACAGCCTGGGTAGGGACACTTGTGCGCTGGAAAGAAGGTCATAAGAATGGTGGTCAGTCGCAGAAGAGGAAAAACCCACGTTTCTCATAAGTATGGATGCTACGAATATGTCTCTTCAAGTGTTCGCCTCGTGCGAAGCACTTTCCGCAGCCTGCCACCTTGCACATATGTATCCTCGCACCCTTGACAGCTTCTGCAGCCTCCCCACGCCGTGAATGCTCTAGAGAAGATACAGTAGGCACCCGGCGTCCACGCGACTTTTTGGTCAGGTTCGGGACGGGGACAGGAACTGGGAGGTTTGTCGTGGATCGAGACCGGCGTCGAGGGGTCTGGAAAGGCGGCGGTGGGTACGCAGACGAAGAAGACTCGGATGATGCCGCAGACGAATCAGTAGCATTGGAGATAGTACGTCTGGGACGGGTGCTGATACCGAGAGGGTTTGTATACGTAGGAGAGGGATAGGCGTAGGGGCTGTACCGCTCTGAGATTGGGCGTGTACGCAAGTTGCGTTTGGCAGGAGAAGCCGGGGTGCGCCTTGTGCGACCCAGAGTATACTCACCGTCCCGGTTGTCGTCGTAGTCTGCATCATCAAAATCTTCCTCGTGGGCATCGGAGCCACAATCAGCTATCTCCTCGTCGTCACCCTCTGCATCGATATCATCGTCACCCTCTGCGTCTGCATCATTCCCGTCAGTCAAACGCGACCGCTCTTCTGGCTGTTGAGGCTCGCCAGAAACGAACCGTGGGTCACAAGCGACGCCCATCTGCTGTTGTTGACCATGAGAGTCAGAGGCGCTGTCGTGGCTCCGAGAGAAGTCCATCCGGAGCGGCGAGATGGGCGAGTCGGTGGGAGAGAGCCCGGAAGGGTGAACATAGCCCTCGTGGAGCGCATAGTATGTATTGATAAGGTTGTTATACGACGTAGAGTGCGGGGGAAGCTGCTGCTGCTGAGTCGGTAGACCGTACATATGGCCGTGAGAATTCTGCTGAGTCTGATACGAAGAAAGATCTTCCTGTTTGACGCGAGGATAATGGCCAACGTGAGGCATACCAAGAGCGTGCGATTGCGCCTGGGAGAACTGCTGGTGCGACTGCCATTCGTCGACAGGCTGAGGCTGCTGCTGCTGTTGGTGGTGGTGGTGGCTGCTGGGAATGAAGACGGACAGTGGGTGGGGGGATATTTGGGGGGGCTGCTGCGAAGGATAAGGGCCTTGCAGAGCATGTTGTTTCTTCGTGATTGCTGGCGACCAGGCCATCATAGAGTGATAGTAATCGTGGTCAGGGTAAACTAGGTTGTTCTGACCTGCGTAGAGCTGCTGGGCGGTGCCAGTGTAGGGCGAGTAGGAAGCCATAGTAGAAGCAACGACGGCAGTATGCGTCTCGTCGCTGGACACGATATCAAGAGGAGTATCGACCGAAGAAGAGGAAGAGTAGGGAGAAGGGGCAGTGAAGGTCGGACTGGGGGGTAAAGACATCGTGGAGGGAATGGGAAAAAAACAGAATAAGGTCGTAAATAAGGGTGGATTATTATTGGACGGGATTTCCGCGATATTTGGATGACGGGACAGGTCCAAAAAAAGATGAAGAAGGATTAATTGCATCATTTAGTCAACTGCTGTATCAATCTCCAATCTAATCTTCATTTCAGCGTATTTCAGGCTTTATTTCCAATTTACTGACTGACCTTCAATTCGCGCGGATGTGATCGACCGCACCATTTTTACTCTTTGACACCGTATTTCGTGGCCGCATCGTATAGAATTGCGAGCCGCAATGCAGGAACCATTTATGTACTGCGTTTCGAGTTTGGAGGAACAGGCGGTACATGTACCCTCAAAAAGAAATGATGCTTTGATCTCTAGCTCCGAGCTGGCCAATTTCCTTTTTTTGTCCTAAATGTCCCTCATTCGTCAATTTCATTCACGCACATCAGAAGTTTCCTTGTCGGTGTCGGTACCGCCCTGCCCTGCCCGCTTGCCCCATTCCCCCACTGGAAAAAAATTATGTTATGATTTGCTAATCCTGCCAAAAGTCACTTTATCAAAAGGATGGCATAAACTGTCGAAATCTGACAACACAATGGTCTAACTCAAAAAGCTAAAGCCATAGTTCAAAGACTTCTTTTCCTTATCTCCTCATGCCCCGTTATGGAGAAGGAGAAGATGGGGTAAAACAAGTCTCAGGCGGACCGCCTCGAGAGCTTTTTCTCTTTTGACTCCTAGACATCGCCCCCGAGATTTTCCGTACTATTCAGTCAAGATACGTTACTCTCGATCGCTGAAAAGTTTAAATAGTTTTTCCTCATATATCAATCCTACACGTTCTATTGGCTACTGTGTATCCCATTTAGATCCAGGTAGTAGGGTGAAAATCAACTCGACTCCCCCCACAAAATACTTATCCTTCCTGCTCCCTTAGCGCACTTTTCTTCAACGTCCGCTTTACTTTTCTCCCTTCTTCCTTTCGTGTCTACTGCATCCGTTGGATCGTGCCCTGAACTAATCGTTGTCTCATGGTATAGTGCCGGAACGACGATGGACGTTGATGGAGGTCGGTCGATCATTTAATTATAGAGTCACGGAGCCTAAAAGCCTACACATTTATTTCTCCCCTATTCTCATTGAACCCTGAAATTTTGCGGGGTCTGGCTAATCATTGCCGCCGAACTTCTCAAACTGACCGACTAGCCAGAGACTTCATCATAGGACTAATTAACCACGACGCGATGCCAGAAGCATGAGTGGGATGGGATATGTATTACTAACGACCAGCTGGTCATGTCATGTTCGCCATAAAATAAAAACGCTAAACATTTAGACGCTATAGCCATTATCGTATGGCTCCGAGTTGTACGGATCTGCCAGTGATCTGCCTTTGTATAGTGATAAGGGACTCTAGTCACCCGATCACCTAGAAGGATACGGAACATCTCGAATTTGCACCTTCTGGCTCCGTTAGTCACTGGGTTGAAGGCTGCCCATTCTCTCGCAACATCCTCAACCATGACTAGAGGGATATAGCCGAGGATACTAAAAAGATCGAGGGGACAATTCCACTATATTCCCTAAGATACAGCCGATCCCCCGACATGAAGCTGAACGCACGTCAACGTCGTCGCCTATCAAAAGGGTGCTATTCACAAAAGACAGTCCCGAGCATGTTATTTTTCGATGTCAAACTTCAAGTTCTTACCGGTGTCCAGTGTCCGGATCTTGAGAGAAGGCGCAAATATCGCGGAGAGCGAAGGACATGGCTCAAGTATCCATTTTTACGGGAACTGGTACAAGTTGAAAGGAAATAACTTATGTACAGTCGAAAGAACATGCATCACACATACGCCGACAGCAGTGTACTATAGGAGGATGTGTGAACAGATGTTTATCGAAGATGGGGGAAAGGCTCACAAGGGTTTATGCATCTTACGCACGAAATGCTCATCCACCAATTTAGCGACTGCGTTCGTAATTGAGACTGTGAATAGTATGAACATCTTCCCACCGTTGGAGTAGCAAATAAGCATCAGAATGCCGAGAAGATTGTATATTCAGCGCCGTAGAGTTTGTCCTAAGAAAGGGATGATGGAGAAACGGTTCAGGAAGAAATTTTTTGGGCCGCCCATCGTAGTACACACATCAGATAAAAAGTTCAAGTTGAAATGTGATCCTTAGAGTTCGATCGGTTATGATTTTATGCACACTCGAAGTTTCTCTGAAAGGGTTGACATTTTATGGCGACAATCCACTAGCATAGCAAGATAAACCAAAGTGACTATGATCGGGGAACTTTCAGAGAGAGGCCGATGCCAGTAGGTAAATGAGTTCTAATAGTGGTGGAGGTCATAGAGGTATTATACCCAGAGGTCCCTGAAAGCGCAATATTTTCAAGTCACACATGAGACTATAGGTACGAATCCTAACCTTCAGAAATTTTGGAGTAGATGCATACATCACCATGAATACGAGGCGGACAAGAGGTGTGGGAAACTACAATAGAGCACGGCAATTGCCGTGATTCCCGTTATAGTTGTAACTTTGCGCATTGACCTACTCGATTTACCACCATGGCGGACCAACTTGTAAGTATTCTGTTTCCTTCTCGCTGTTATCTCATGGTACTGATTTCACTGGATAGTCTGAAGGTATGTCATGTTTGTCTCTCAAGGTGCACCGACTCACTTGAGCACCTTGGCGCGCAGAGCAAATTTCTGGTATGTCCAGGTGTTCTCAACTTGAATCAAGCTCACCGTATTCTTTGCAGAGTTCAAAGAGGCCTTCTCTCTGTTCGATAAGGGTGAGCGCCCTGTATATCTTCTTACCTCACACCCTTATCCTCGGAACCAGATGGGGACGGCACGATCACGACCAAAGAGCTTGGCACCGTGATGCGCTCGCTTGGACAGAACCCTACCGAAGCGGAGCTCCAGGACATGATCAACGAGGTCGATGCAGATGGCAATGGCACCATCGATTTCCCCGAGTTCCTGACGATGATGGCGAGGAAGATGAGAGACACCGATAGCGAGGAAGAGATCAAGGAGGCGTTCAAAGTATTCGATAAGGATGGGAATGGTTATATCAGTGCTGCTGAGCTCAGGCATGTCATGACGAACTTGGGTACGCTGCTTTCTCGAGTTCCACGTTGCCATCGTTGTACTGATAGCGATCTAGGTGAGAAACTGACCGACAGTGAAGTTGATGAAATGATTCGGGAGGCGGACGTCGACGGCGATGGCCAGATCAACTACGATGGTACGTGCATGTTTACTCGATGTTTTCATTCCTGACTCTCGTCCCACAGAGTTCGTCAAGGTACGTTTGACACGGTGTTCCCATGCCACTTCTAATAATAATTCTATCTTTACAGATGATGCTTTCTAAATAAGCGCTTACCAATGTTGTCTCTGGACTCAATGTCGTTATTCTGTATCGGCCGTTCAGAAACACGAAGAAAATGTTTTGTATTTGTATATCTTATGTGTATATCATCTCCTAGCCCCTATCTGGTGCGTAACGGACGAGAGCGGACGAGGCGCCCATCCAAAAATGGCACCAGTTGCCAACGCAACATCAATATCAAGGTCGGGGCACGGACTCTCGTCATGTCTCGGTATGTTCTTTACTTCCTCGCTGAACGCTAACAGCGGACGATGCAGAAGATTCGGACATCCGTACAGAGAGCCTTCCATAGCGAAACTGGCAATTGTTCTAAAATGAGACCTTTGTGCTCGACCTTCAACGAAGAGGTGGCGAGACCGTCGGGATGTGAGGCGCTTCACAATGTTGTTCATCAGGAAGGGCCTTCATAGCTTGGGAACCGTAGTAATGACTTCGAAGATTCAGACGTCGTGACAAAGATGCCCCCCAACGCCATGGTTTTTGACGCTGAAGTGAACCTCTTGCCGTATACTTTATATAGTATAAGAAGAAAATGTTAGCCACAATGAAATTGTATGAAATTGTACTGGCCTCGTCCGTGGTAGTCGGGTTCTTCGTGGACAGCAAAATTCGCGAAGGCCGATACGATGGCATATTGGTTCGACAGGGACAGAAGTACAATGAGTTTTCCCAAAACAATAACGGCCGATTTATGTAAACGACAGATTATTTGTCAAGGAAGAACAAGGAAATAAGTAATGAGAGCCTCGCAGGCTAATTCAGGGGCATTGTTCGTTGATGGCAAGGGGGATGGAGGAAGAAGAACTCTAGGCATTGCATGAGTATTATAAGTAATAAGAAGGCGCATCTCGTGGGCTAATTCGGGGGCATGGGGGGCGGTTTTGCTTATAGATGACTCGACCCCAGAGTCATTTCGGAGCCGTTTGCTCTGACTCCATCGGTGTTCAAAATAGCAGTAAATTTGTACATACTATTAGCGACTTGGCGCGAGTAGTCGGCTACTAATTTGGTAGCAGATTAATACCATTTCAACTGGCTGATGCTGCCGGGCAGGTCGCCGTGACTTGTTATATCGAGGAAAAGGAATGGTAAGAATGCTTCAGAGGCGTCATACAAAACTATCACTTTACAACCTTATAGTATAGTCAATAATTGAATTGTTCTATGCTTCCAGCTGATGTATCTTCCATCAGAAAGTCGAGAAGACTATCTGATCGAAATGCTTCCTGTCAAGTACTGTTGTACCGCCTTTTGATAGAGTCTGCGCATTATGATCTCGCCTGAATGAACATCATCAACAGCTATGCCACTGCTAGCATTCTTAAAATTGCATATGGTGTTGAATTAGCAAGCAGGAGCTCCGTCGTATCCCACCGGCCAAGCTTGATACCTCTTTATGTCGGGATGGACTATATATAT
Source organism: Guyanagaster necrorhizus (assembly GCF_019112545.1). Lineage (NCBI taxonomy): Eukaryota > Fungi > Basidiomycota > Agaricomycetes > Agaricales > Physalacriaceae > Guyanagaster > Guyanagaster necrorhizus. The sequence continues at coordinate 766,092 of NW_025064892.1, forward strand.
TGAATACAGTCTGTCAAGCACCCTCACCATGTTTCTGCTTATCGCTACACTGTGTGAGGGTGAGTATCTACTTATATTACTTTGTTTATGTCACTGATTGGTATTCTGTAGTCTATGTTATAGCTAACAGCATACTCTATTAGGTGCTACAAACATGCATCACTTTTTTAGAGGTTATATGGCCCCGAGAATTACTTTATCCCATTCTTCATACTCAAATGACTTCCGTCATTGCTGCCTTGACTACAGACCTACCATCAAACATCCCCACACTGAACACATCTGGTGACAACTGGTCCATCTTTTACCTCCGCTTTTCCACTGGTGTTCAAGCCAAAGAGAAATGGGATCACTTCAATGGATCCAAGCCCAAACCCTCTCTCACTGCACCCACAACAGCTCTCATGGCTGAGCTAGATGAATGGGAGAAAGATGAGGCTGTAGCCAAGAACCTCCTGCTCTCGAAGATCCCTGACTCAGTCGCTATGAAGATTCAGCATCTTCCCACAGTTGCTGTAGCCTGGTCAAAGATTGAAAAAGAGTTTACCGATAAGAGCGGCTATGCACAAACTGACCTTCAGCAGCAGTTTATAGAGTCGCATTGCCCAGCCAAAGGCAATGTTTGCAAGTTTCTTGACAGTCTGTCAATGAAACGGGAGTCATTAGCTTCCATCGGTGTCATCATCGAGGAGAAGGATTACCGCTCAATGATTCTCACCTCTATCTCTCCCTATCTTGCCAAGCATGCATCGACTCTCCTTACGGCAGCAAAGCTTTTTAGTTCTAACAAGGAGGTTGATCCCGAGAACCTGATCCATGTCATTTCTGAGGAATATGACCAACTGGAGTGTGAGCAAGCCAAGTGTAGTCAGCAGTCTGAAAAGGGAAAGGACTCAGAGCAAGATGAAGCCATGTCTGTTTCATTAAGCTCAGGTGGCAATAAGAAGGGCAAGAAACCTGGCAAGAAATTGTGCTGGGGATGTGAGAAAGAAGGACACTTCAAAACAAATGCCTTGAGAAGAAGTCATCAGACAATGACAGCAAGGCCTCTGGATCGAAGGGTGAAATAGCCAATATGGCTGAGGAATCATCAGATTTGGACTGGAAAGCTGGTGGTGCATTCGGAGTTGATGATGCTAGTGACATGCCATCGCTGGCTGCAGTTTTTGAGTCAGATGAGTCTGAAGTTGAGGGCTTATCAGAGGACTCGGGGGATGAAGATGATGGTACTGACCTTTTTTCAGAGGTTGGTGATGAGTCGTGAGATGAGCTGAACAGCGTGTTGTCCTCAGATGTTGATTGGAGTGATGTGAACTCCTTTGTTGATAAGCAATCGGATGCCACATCTGGCATGCTGATCTTGGAGGATGTATCTGCTTCTGAAGAGTCAGTCACAGCTATTATCAATACTGTAAACTCATCCGATGTTCAAATTCATACTGAACTCTATGACTCTGGCTGTACACGTCATATTTCCCCTTACCACGATGATTTCAACTTGTTCCAGTCTGTCCCACCCAAGGCATTCTGTGTTGTGAACACTCAAAAATTTTCTGCAGCTAGAAAGGGCGTGATGAGCATTGATGTGCCAAATGGTGCAAATGTGAGCAATCTGCAACTCACCGAGGTCATGTACTCTCCCGAAGTTGGCTATACACTCATTTCAGTTGGCTGACTTGATGATCTTAGTTTTGAGTTGACTTTCAGTGGCGGAAAATACACCATCCATGCACCAGATGGAAAGGTCATTGAGGTTGTCTCAAAAGATGATGGTGGCCTATATCGAGTTTGTCATAAAAGAGATTTGGCTGAGACAGCTGAAGAGGTGCTTACTTTAGACCAATTGCACTGCTGCATGGGCCACATTTCACCTGAAGTTGCTCGTCATCTGGTTGAAAAAGGCTTCATGACCGGAGTAAAGCTTGACAAGTCATCTGGAGAACCATGATTCTGTGAGTCATATGTCTATGCTAAAGCTACATGAAAGCCAGTGTCTAAGGCTCGAGGGGGAGAACGTGCAATCGATATTGGAGGTGAAATTCACTCTGATTTACGGGGACCTGCACCTGTAGAATCCTTGCATAAATGCCGTTACTTCATCTCTTTCATTGATGACAGCACTCATTGGGCTTACCTTGAATTCTTATGCCAGAAGAGTGAAGCTTTCACAGCGTACAAAGCCTATGAAGCTCGCATCCACACTCAGCATGATCATCCTGTAAAAATCCTCCATTCAGACTGTAGAGATGAATACTTCGACAAAGCATTTGTCTTGCATCTGAAAAATGCCGGCACAGCAAGGAAGATGACTGTGCATGATATGCCACAGCACAATAGGGTGGCTGAAAGATATAATCACACAGTTATTGAAAAAGTCAGAGCTATGCTGCATTCGAGCAGCTTACCTCACTTCTTATGGGCTGAGGCTGTTCACCATGCTGTCTGGGTCCTCAACAGAACGTCGACAAAGGCTCTAAATAGAATGACTCCTTATGAAGCTGTCACAGGGAAGAAGCCAGATCTAAAAGGGTTGCGGGAATGAGGAGAGAAATGCTGGGTACACCTTGAGACTAAGGCTATAAAGCTGGATGGCCGCATACGTGAAGGTCAGTGGATTGGATTCAATGAAACAAGCAATGGATTCCATATCTACTGGACAGAGAGCAAGATGGTGTCCATCAAGCGAAATGTCTATTTTGACACAACTCATATTGCCACCAACAATCTTGAAGAAGAGAAAGACATTGAGCTACACAAGATTCCATCAATGCCAAAAACTCAGTCCAATCCACCTACTGCAAAGCCATCACAGGTGTCACCTACCCCTGAAGCCCAGCCTACAGTCCAACCCATAGTTGAAGAAACCTGTTCCGGATGCACTTGAAAGCCTAGCCAGCGGATGCTGGACCTCATCTCTAGCAAAGGCAGTATATCAGCACACTCAAGTGATCTTGTGGTACCTGTTGGTGTTCAGTTACCAGTTGCCAATGAAAACAACAAACCTCTCGAGTTTGAGAGAGAAGGAGAGGCAGATTGGTTGATGATACTTGAGGATGCTGACTTCCTTGAGGAGTATGCCATGGCCATTTCAACAGCCAATGTAGAAGCCTTAGAGCCACGCAGTCTAGCTGAAGCGAAGCATCAGCCTGATTAGCCTTTGTGGGAAAGTGCAATACAGAAAGAGCTTGTAATGTTGAAGACTGCAGAGATTTGGAAAATTGTCGAAAAACTAGTTGGAGCAAATGTCGTGAGCTCAAAGTGGGTCTTTCAAATCAAAAAGGATGCTGAGGGAGGCATAGTCAAGTTTAAGGCTCGCTTGGTAGCACAAGAGTTCTCACAAGTATCTGGCATCGACTACTTTGACACTTATGCCTCTGTTATAAGGCTTGCATCTATCTGTTCAATCCTTGCTATAGCTGTAGCACTCGACCTAAAGCTCCATCAAGTTGATATCAAGGGCACATACTTGAATGGAAAGCTCACCAATGAAGAAATCATTTACATGCATTAACCTTCTGGCTATCCTGAGCCTGGCTCCCATCCTGGTCAAGTCTGCTGTCTCATAAAGACTCTATATGGTTTGAAGCAGAGTGGTCGTCGCTGGTATCAACATCTCGTTAAGATTTTAGTGGTACAGCTGGGATTCAAGCAGTGCGATATTAATCAAGCCGTGTTTTACAAGCAGGAGGGCTGAAACTTGACTATCATTGCTGTCCATGTTGATGACTGCACTATCACAGCATTATCATTGCATCTAGTGCGAGAGATAAAGGAAGATATAGTAAAATATGTGGAAGTCACGGATTTGGGGGAACTGCACTGGATTCTCAGCATCGAGATCATGTGTGACCATGAGTCACACTCCATTTCTCTTTTTCAACGCTCGTACATTGATGCCATTGTTCGTCGCTATAGCTTTGAAGATCTCAAACCAGTCTCTACACCAATGGATATTAATCTCCATTTATCTTCCTTTCCTGCACCAGCCTCCATCTGAGAAATTGCAGCCATGAGAGATGTCTCTTACAGGGAGCCTGTTGGCTCCTTGATCTGGATTATGCTCAGGACATGCCCTGATATCACATTTGCCATGACAACAGTCTCAAAATATTCAACGGCTGCTGCAGAGGCTCATTGGAAGGCTGTAAAGCACATCTTTCGCTACCTGAAGGGCACGAGAGATTACCAGCTGATGTTTGAGAGAAACGGAAAGGTTTTGCATGGTTATGTGGATGCTGATGGGAGCATGGCAGAGAATAGGCATGCCATTACTGGGTATGCTTTCATGCTGAATGGTGGAGCTGTTTCGTGGTCGTCTAAAAAGCAGAAGATCATCTTGCTTTCAACCACCGAGTTTGAATATGTGGCTGCAACTCATGCATCAAAGGAGGCGCTCTGGCTTTGCAGTCTGCTCTCTCAGGTTTTCTCACCAATTACTGAGGCTACAACTTTATTCTCAGACAATCAGTCTGCTATTGCGCTCTCAAAAGATCATCAGTATCATGCCCGAACTAAGCATATCAACATTCGCTTCCACTTCATTCGCTGGGTCATCAGTGAAGGTTCCTTTCATCTTGTTTACTGTCCCACTGAGGACATGGTTGCTGATGCTCTCACCAAGCCTTTACCTTCAGCCAAGGTGAAGCACTTTGCTACTGAGCTTGGACTTCGCTCTGCTTGAGGGGGAGTGTTGGATTAGCAAGCAGGAGCTCCATTGTATCCTGCCGGCCAAGCTTGATACCCCTTTATGTTGGGATGGACTATATATATTGAATACGGTCTGTTGAGCACCCTCACTGTATTTCTGCTTATTGCTACGCTGTGTGAGGGTGAGTATCTACTTATATTACTTCATTTATGTCACTGATTGGTATTCTGTAGTCTACATTATAGCTAACAGCATACTCTATTAGGTACAGTGAATACAACACCATGTTTCTGCTTATCGCTATGCTGTGTGAGGTCTATGTTATAGCTAACAGCATACTCTATTAGGTGCTACAAACACACATCACTTTCTTAGATATAGTGCTGAGGTGAAGTCAAATGATGACCTTATCCTCAAGCTAGATCAGTTATGGTCTTTTTCTTTGCCACTTGAAGTTGATGTTTTATAGCTGAGAAGGCCTTGAAGATGACGATGCAATTTGGTTCGCTGGCCACTATGTCAATGGATTACTTCCCATTGATGAGGTTGGTGGTGCGTCTTGCAAATTGAATTTATAGTGCTAATACACTATTTAAGTATATACCCACATGAGGCACATTCTCGGCATTCAAATGTGATGCATTGGAGGTCAAAGCTGCAGTAGAACAGATGATGACCATTCTATATAAACAGGTCCAAGAAGAAATAGAGTAATAAATTCATTTACTACCCCTATCTTTCATTTCATCACTGACTATTTGTTAAAGAATATGGGAACAGCGCCGCCCTCTCTCACTTCAAGGCTGATCAAAGACCGTCTCATCATGGGTACCATTTCAGACAAAGATGTCGAGGATATCAAAGGTGTGGCTGAGACATTATATTCTGCCGCTGAAGATACCATAAGCTTCTCTCAGATTCATTAAATAGAACGAGGGCACTAAATTTTCTGCTATGAATAGACTGTTTGTGTGCTCACATCCTTCATCTTGGCAATGGTTCTCTATCCGAGCGTATTCACCAAAGCACAGGAAGAAATGGATGTCATGGGTGCCTGCCGGATATTTCCGATAGAAGACATGTCAACACTGGGGCCACTTTATAGATATGGAAGGTGTTGGATTGTCAAGTGTCGCATATACTCAAGATCTTCAGTTGTTGAGTATCAGGCAAGGAAGGGTGTGTCTCCCAGACTTTATTCCATTTACTTCAACATTGATTCTATTACCTATCTATTGGTGTACAGAAGATGTAGATAAATAGGTAGCCAAAGTTTGATGACTCTCATGCTTTGTGAGGGTTCTCTGCTGATATCCAGGTGAATGGCTGGGGCCTTAGCATTTATCTCAACAGAAAGGCCAGGAGAGGGCTCAGCACTTCACACGCACATCCATGCTGAACAGCAGATGCGACTTGTGCAATGGAAGTTGACATATTAACACATTCTTGACATGCTTGACATACCACATGTGACCATTCCCCAACTTCAATACTATGTAGCAAACCATCGTATCTGACATGATCTAAACTTGAACATCATCTTTCAAGTGCATATTAGGTTTGATGAAATCAAATTGCTAATATCATGTATTTGGTCCAACTTCCAAGCCTGTTCGAAAGCATTATGAAGTGTTATGAAGCGATGTAAAAAGATACCAACTGTCAATTGCATAGTATGAAATTTCACATGTGCCGCTTCCTTTCTGACTTGATTGTCAAAATCAATCTACAAAGCACATCCATTTGTTCCTGCTTGGGCAAACGTCAAACAGCTATTCTCATGGGTTCATTGGTCGCAGACAAGGGTATATTCTCATTGGCTGTTTAATTGTGGGAACATTGTGATGCTTAAGTTTAGGTAGACATTTCTTTCCCAAGGTCAAATTTCAAGCCTATAGTCTATATTGTCACTTGATGGTTGCAGGATGTCAAATATCCGTATTGAGGATAGTGATGTGTTGATCCTATGAGGTAATGCCGCAAGCAATCCCGAAGCATCTATACCAAGCCCGAGGCAAGGATAAAGGAGAGGTATAAGATTATCCAGTCGATTTTGCTGGTATATCTCTCTGTGTGGCTTATGTCGCTGCTGAAATTGCTCATGGAATCGTACATTGAAAGACCTTTGATACTGTGGAACAGGTAAATGTATTGGACACCTCGAGTCACCAGGAATGCATACCAGTCTGGATCAACGAGCAGCAGAAAGAACGGCAATACTGCTTACAGGTGGTGAGTGAGGGAAAACAGTAATACCTTGAGGATAAACCGGCTAAGTATTTGATTCACACTGCGGGATGCAACTGAGAAGGGAGTTTTCCATAGATAAAAGTACAGGAGCCAAACCAAAACGTGCAGGATGATCACTCCCCTTCCTTCAAAAATGCGTCTAGTTCATCATCCAGCTGCTGCTGACTCTTATTCGGACGCTCTTCTCCCCTGCGTCTCTCTGATCCTCGTCCGCCACGTCGTCTGCGTCTCTCTCTATCATGAGGCCGCCCGTTTCTAGAGCGTTGAGAGCGCTGCTCAGTTAAACGTCCCGCCAAAATACCCGATTCTGGATATTCACGGATGCTGTCGGTACGGTCAAGTAGCGTCCGACCATCTGATGAGATATAGTCGGAGTACATCTTGGACGGTGGCGATGCCGCAGTATCTGGCTCATCTTCTGCAAGAAACTCATCCAGGTCTTGATCCAACAGTGCTTTGTCCTCTTCTGGATTTCTTCTCCTTCTTTTGTTCGCACCAGGACCCTCTCTCCCATCATATAGCTCTTTCCCTGCATGGCTCCCATGCTTCTTGTAAAACTCGCTATCTTTCTTGGCCCCGCGCTTCTTCACATCTCCTTCCCTCGCCCAACGCATCCTAATGACTCCTTTCAAGCCCTCACCCTTCCCCAGACTCTTGTTGATGCGTTCCTCTGGCGGCCATAGCGCGATGGGTATCGGCTTCGCGGTGACAAAGTCGTCTTCATCGGGCTTTTCTGCCGGAGACTTTTGCAAAAAGCGTTGGCCAGTACGCGCACCAGCCTTGGTTTCAAAGACAAAGACGCAAGTGTTATCGTTGATCCATTCCAGGCCGAGCGGGTGTGTGTCAAAGTGCGTGGCATAGGCGAAGAGACGAGCAGTGGGAAGGTGGGAGATGGGTGTACCCTGTAACAATATAGCATTGCCGCGATGCGTCAAGTCTAGTTGCCAGAATGATGAGTGTGAAGAGCGAGGAATAAACCCAACATACCTTCGTCCATCTCGTCGTCGTTGACCCCGTCTCCTAATGTCTCGTCCTCGACTTCATCGGCATGTTTGCGCTTACCAGGTAAAGGATCATAATACTCTCATATCAGGGCTCGTTCGGGCGACCTCCAGGACATGCTACCAGCGCACCTTGCCGACTCTAGCCGTGGACGATTCAGACAGCAAATAGACTTTTGAGGTCCCGATACGATTGGCAAGGGCTGCCCGCCCAGAGTCGTTTGAGGGGGGCGTCGGATGCTGATCTTCATAGGCGACGTCGTGATCATAGGAAAGGGCAGAAAGCTCTGGATCCAAGTTATCGAGCGAATCCATGTTGTGGTTAGTGGGCAATGTAAGACTAAAAAAAAATTCTCACGATCTCATTTCCTCTTCTGTCCGTCACCATGTCCGACGACGACGAAGTCGTCGTCAATAAGCACAGGAGCCACCGCAAAGACAAGCGTTTGTCGTTTCTGCTGTTGTGCTTACCATTTATCTGACCAGACCGATATAGCGTGGGATACAGACGATATTGATCAGTGAGCACGGCATGCCATGTCCTTGCTAATCCAACTGACGTTCTTTTTTTGCAGTGTAAGCCATTTGTGCTTGTCCTGTCGATGTCTCTCAACAGTCTCTAGTGGAAAATAGAATCGTTCCAACCATCCGACAACAAAGCAGGCCCATTTAGCGAGGAATCTTCGTTTGCCACTCTTTTCCCTAAATATCGCGAAAAGTATCTACGTGAAGTCTGGAGTGCAGTCACCCGCGCATTGGATGCTCATGTGAGTCTTCAACTTCTTAGTCAAGACTAGAATATTTCCAGGCCGTCAAAACGGATCCGGAATGCTGTGTCATCGTGCTTAGAGCATCTATCAAAGCTATCTTTCGAGCTCCTTCATGATTTAAGTGTCGAGCAGCCGCCATTATTCCTTGATATTCATGGTGCTTGTGCTGCATTGTTCTTAAATGAAAGAAGGGAAGTCTGCCCCGAGCGCTCCTGGTATTCATTCCAAAGGCCGCTCGTAGCAGACCCAGAGTTCTGCCCCATTATAATTGATAATGTGTTATATTCCGGCGGAAGAATAATGGCGGCTGGAAATACAGTTTTCAATCTAGTATCGCGAGTCACAGTCACCGCATTGGATCTTTTTGACGCTCGGAACCTATCGAGGCTCCATACACATCATTCATCCGGGTACTGATATTATATTCGCTAGGGAATAGCATGCACCCTGGATCTTGTTCATGGATCGATGTCAGTTCGAACGACAAGGAAAACCTTTGACCCATATATCGTTCTCAAGGCCCGTGACGTTATCAAACTCCTGGCACGAGGGGTTGCCATCAATCAAGCCGTGAAAATCTTGGATGACAACGTGGCATGCGACATCATCAAAATAGGGAACCTGGTCAGAAATAAAGAAAGATTTGTCAAGCGAAGACAAAGGATCATAGGTCCAGATGGAAGCACACTGAAGGTAGGACGTTTCCACTTGGGGTGCATGTCTGACACGCGTCAAAATTAGGCTATCGAACTCTTGACGCAATGCTACGTCCTTGTACAGGGAAGCACAGTGAGCGTCATGGGTCCCTACAAGTCATTGAAGGAAGTTCGCCGAATAGTTCTTGACTGCATGAAGAATATACATCCAATATATCGAATTAAAGTGGGTCAGACCCGATGGCATTTCATGCAGACCCTCATCTAATCATCAGGAGCTGATGATACGTCGTGAACTAGCGAAAGACCCAAAACTGACGACAGAATCATGGGATCGTTTCCTCCCTCAATTCAAGAAGAGACATCTCAAGACCTCAGAAAAGACTGCGAAGAAAAACGAAAAAATTCAGACCCAAAACGAAGCGCGCGCTGCCGCTGGCTTACCCGAAGCGTCATCGTCAAAGAATACTAAGAAACCGTATACGCCATTTCCGCCGGCCCAACTTCCTCGAAAGGTCTCTAATTTTTTTTTCCATACGCGCACTGTGCCTCACTCTCCTGCCTTAGGTCGATTTGCAACTCGAATCTGGAGAGTATTTCCTCAAACGCCACGAAAAGGAAGCTCGAGAAACAGAGAAACGAAAGCAAAAAGTTTGTCACCTTCACGACATGTCGCCAAACCTAAGCTCAACAATGTCATCTCCTAATAGCAAGTCGATGCAACAGAAAAGCGTCGCGTCGAACGTGCAGAGGCATTTGTTGCTCCTGCGGAGACTACGGAACCCACCATTGAGCAGAAACGGAAACGGAAGGCAGTGTCAATTGACGATAGTGGGGATGTTTCCACTCGGAAGAAAAAGAAGAAAAAGCACAAGGTGCCGGAGATGTAGCCCTCGTTCGTCCATACTCTATGCTTTATTCTGTTGCAGACTTTTGCGTACTTATAGACGCCCATATGTTTTGCTCCGAGTTGGGGCCCTCGCGCTTAAGCCGGAACCCGAATCCTTAAGAAGCGAAATTGTCTTCTGTGACGCCTGAAGCTATGAAGAGCTACCGCCGGTAGCCCTTTTTTTCTTTGTCCAAACAACTCTCCGACGCCCCAAATATGGTAAGGAGGATAAAGGAAGAGAGGCGCGCGCTTCAAAGGGAATCTTCCCTTTCTTTCTTTCATCTTTCGTTGCTAAGTTTGTTTCTTTCCCTCTTATTCTGCTATATATACTCCTTCAGTACCTTTGAGCTGCCTCCTTCTCCCAGAGGCCTCACTAAGCCCAAGACGTTTATCTAGTAACCTTCCCCGTTACGACACATACGGCAACGACCTCCCTGGTGCAACTAGTGATGACACTCTTCTCGTCCCCAACCGCTTCCGTTACTCAGACCAGGATCGTCCGGTCTTCTCACAGTTTAGTCTAAGGAAGCATTCGCTTCCTTCGTTCGATGGGAGGCGCCCGAGCTATGCATCCATTGAAAGCTACAACTCAGATTTCACTGCTGTATCCGAATCGATGCTGTTCAAAGATGAGACCTTTGATCCTGCAGAGTTACATGCCCAACATTTCTCACCTCCTGGCTTCGTCGATATTGTCTTATTAAAGGCACCATCACCAGACACTTCCCCCATCAGCGGGCAACCAAAGCCTCATACCTGAGAAAGGGACTTTGAAGTCCCACAGTGGCGCAAAATCATAATCCACATTATTCTTTGTCTAGTCACGCACCCGTTCCTCCCCGTATTTGTCATGATCGCGCCTAACAGGACACTCTTTTAGAGCTGATTTCTTGTCAGCATGGGTGTGGCGTTGTTGGTTTCACTTGGGTCTTAGCCTTCTTCTATTGGCTCGTCCATTCCTGGAAGCTGCGAGTGCGTACCATTACCTTGTTCCGTCATTCATTCATAGGCTTATCATTATTGTACCAGCTTGGGCTACGATTATCCACCAATCACGTATCAATGATGGTACCAGGCTGAGAGATTTGGAGCCGCCTTCGCGGGATCCAATAAGCGCTTGGCCGGCCCTTCAACTACTGTGGTCCAGGTTCATGTACCCAGGCACTGCGAGAAGGATGCGTCAAACATACGAGTAGGTTTTCTTTTCGACTTGTAGAACTGTTCGGTAACTAAAACAATCCCGTTTAGCAAGCGCCCTTGGTCCCTGGTCATTGTTTTTTTCCTACTCAATGTCATTCTCGCAGCGTCGCCGTCATTTATTTCCGGTCGTATTGTCAATATATTAACATCGGTATCGGTGAGTTATTTCTAGATATATCCGCGTCTCCAAAGTAATCTTACCTTTCCCCAGCATCAGCGTGTCGAATATCAGGAGATCACAGTCGAAGGCGACTTATCAGAGAACGATGCTTCAAACACTACAGCTCTTGTGACGGTTTTTAATGTCGGTGTTTTCTTTGGTGGATGTATTTTCCGTCACTTACTCTTATACCTGACATGGACCTTGCCTCCATTTTCCGCACATGGGTCTCTACCTACCGCTATATCTTATCCTTGGAATAACGACACTGTCTATTTCTCTGAAGCAAGCCTCCCAGCTTCTACCGAACGGCAGTGGACTCAGGACACTCACACAAAATATGACGACACCCACACGGAGCACTTACTCCACTAGTGCAGCCACTGACCCCTCTAGTACCAACGCTATTGACCTTGGATCTTTGTTAAGGTGCGGCTTCTCACCATAGACCGTCAGCCTGTTGAAGATTCTTTAAGATATCCGCGCTGGAGCATCAGGATTCACTGTGAGAAGATCCCTGATGGGTCAAAGAACATGTACGCTCACGGGGTGCTTTTTTTTTCCAGGCTGTGGCGCTTATGTCTTCCACAACGGCATTCCTAGGTCTTCCAATGGGTTCACGTATCTATTCACACCTCGAGAAACAATGGAGGGCTTATTTTCTTCTTTCAATCTGATATTCTTCTCCGATCTAGAGGAGAGCGTGGCAGACGTCCTCCAGCTCAACGATACTCTGCCCTCTACTGTGGACGTTAATGGGACCGCACTTGCAGGTATGAGGTGATTTATGATCGCAGAATCTCTATCTAACACCTCTGTGCAACGTATTTCAGCAACAATAGTGTTGCTCAACGAACCTTGATCATATGATTGACAGAGTTGTCGTGTAAGACGCCCTCAAGCCCCGTCGAATTTAATTGCTGCTTCACGTTAGAACCCGTCACCGTTTTCCCTGTTCGTTTCTCTTCTGGGGCACCCTGCGTAGATGAATCCATGATCTCCTTGTTCTGACTGATAACCCGTAGACGAGGGCACACCGGTGGTGGAGTTATACGTCTCTACAATGTACGGCTCGTACAACTCCAAGCACACAGCAGCGTCATAGCCAATACGCATTTCCGTCCCATTCGCATCGAGGACAAAGTCGTCGCTATATATGGCAAAGGTACCGCTCGTGGAATAGGTGGTGTTTAACCGACTAGTACCCACTCAATGGATATCCGTTCAATACCGTCGCTGGCTAGGATGAGAATATCATTAGTCAAAGAATCAGAATACCGCCTCAAACAAAGTGTCTTACTCGATATGACAGGTCTGCTCTTGAAACTGTGGATTACCTGCTGTCTCTGATTTTCGCTCTCGAGCCTTACTTTCAGGACAATGGGAGAGATGCATTCTATGTTCCATCTCCAACAGTTGATGGATCTTCCTCGGAGTTCCTAGTTCGGTACTGATGATAATATTTTCACAAATGGCACCGGGCCTTACGGATATACGGAACTGTCCGGGGAATTCTTTGCGCAGGCTAGAGCGCAGGCAGACGCTACCAACGACTACTTTATTCTATGGGTTCCGCCGATACGCTTACACGTCAATACCCCGACCTTGTCGTTGCCTACGCCACGTGTCGTACATGATCGGCCTTCTGGTGACTATTGGGCGTTGGTGTCATCGCAGGTCTCTTCATCCCAGCGCTTCCTTGCCATGTTCCTTACCGTGGCTTTGGCATATATTCATGGCTCGCGGCGTTTCATGCCCATGAGTTGACCGGTCCTCACGCGATAAGCATTCAAAAACAGATGAAAATCGATGACATGGCAGAGCGAATAGGGGATTCTAAATTTTTTTTTTACCAGCAAAATGATTTTTCTCTTTCACGACGGATCACGACTGCACAAAAAAATTCACTGTCTGCTTCCAGTTGACATGCCAATCACCATCATGGAAACATTTCGCCTTCTGCAATAATCTTAGTACCACCATTCCTCATCCCTTAACGTACACCGACGTTACTCTTTCACCCTTGTGCCTAGTGTCAGTCACGTTCTCAACGACATTGATCTCTTTGGCACGGCCCTTTGAATGTCGAGATGTCCGAAGGCCACGCTGTTGGCTGTTGCTTGACAAGGCCTGAGTCCCCGTCGTTCTTTGGCGGTAAGTCTAGTCGAGGGGCTATGAAGGTTGACTAGTCCTTGACTACCGTCTAGTGGTTGACGCCGGTACAACGTTATGAGGTCGCACAAGTTAATACCTATGGGGCATAACCAGTGCAGCCGAAAGTTGCTCCCGCTAGTTAGTCTTGCTTATTGCTTCATACGCAGAAAGTACATGCGAATCAGGCCATGCGTTGACAGACGAAGGGTCAAACAATACTGACCAGTGAAAATTTCCCTTTTTACTGGGCCGGCCTTCCCTGGGACTCGTTGAAAAGTGGTGGCCTCAACGCACTGTGTAATGGGCCATGCTCACTACGTGATGGCCTGCTTGCCGAAGTAGACATGCTAAGATTTGAAGCCTCCGGAAATGTCGTAGCAGGTAGGATAATAGCAACGCAGCGGGCGTACTGATATAGGAAGCGGGGTGCACCTACCCTTTTAGGGGGAGGGGGTCCGTGCAAGACTCTGAGACCTTCCCGATCCGCAGCGCAAGTACGGCTGCCTCATAGACGGTGAAGACCCCAACGGAGGAGAAGGGGGAAAATATGATATGCCAAGGTTCCGCTATTTGATGGGACGACCTGTCCTTTATGATCGGTCCATGAATCCCGTAAGCATCTCGAACGAATCCAAGGAGAAATTTCTGTCACTTCGCGCGTAATATTGTTTGTTCGGGAGCGCAAGCATCTTGAACGCGTGGGGAAAGCTACTGTCACTTCGTGCATAATTTCGGCTATACGGAAAACATGACTCATCCGAATGTTGCGTGGCATGCGCTTGAGTCGCCTACGGGCACCATGTAGGGAGAGAACTATACTCATGAGGCGCTGTGCAAATCTGATAGAAAGTCTAAGAGAAAAAAGTACATGGTGACGGGACTCGGAGGGCGGTCAAATGTCATCCAACTATAGGACTTGTGGGCCACAAAGATCTACTTATTGGAGATAGCGGGGGCAACTATACTATTATCCAGTGCGTAGCTTGCTACCTAATAATACGGACATATGACATCCGTTCTAGGCATCTGTAAGCTATAAAAACGGAAGGAGATAAGGAACAAATTGATTTCCACGGCATGGAGAAGATGGCGAAGTCAACTGAAAATAGTAGAACTAGTACGGTGATGGGCCCGAGCCAAAAATAAGGACATCAGGCCTTTCGCCTACATTTACCGCCGATTAATAATAGGTGACTGTGAGGTAATTGATGCTGCGGGCACTATCAATTATCGAATAGTCTATGCAAGCGTCGCTGTGGTTTCAGGATGGTAGTTGGATTTCCACGTTGCGTTGAGTGGATGGAGAATCATCCTCGGACTTGGAATCTACTATATTCAGTTCCCACCACGCAGCTGCAGTGTGGGACAGGCGGGCAGCAGAGTCATGGGGCAGACATGAGAACCTGAATGTGCTCCGGTTGAATATTTCCTCTCCGTGAGGCTACAGGAGAGTATGCTTTCAAAAGGCTTCCTATCAAGAGCATCCTTTCATTACAACGATGGATATCACTATTGTACAAGAAAATGCGGGCCAAGTTAAAAGTTACAACTGTCGTAATTCCGGACACCGCCGGTACATACAGGTTGAAAGTGAGGCTATAAAGATGGCCATGAGATCGTAAGCTGAAGTCTATCTCGACATACTCTGTTTTCAGCACATTAAAAAAATATTCTTGAGATCAGTACTGCGCACGAACATTCTCTCATAAGCTATCACCGTACTCAAGTTTGATCCTCGTTATATTCCTCCATTTAGCCCGATCATCATCAACCATCAATGATCAAAATTTCCACCCTTGCCAAAATTCCCAACTACATCTTTCATGAACGTGGAATCAAAAAGGGTTGCCACCTCACCACATGCTCCAGGAATTGCATAGGTAGGTACAAAAACTGCGCTTCTTAACGTTCCGATTATAAATGCTACGAGTACTGACCTGAACTCGATATCCAAGAAGCCCTCGATTTCTCCATGACACGGCTCTTATTTTCCTCTCAAAAAATTTCCAGGAATATGCTTTCTCCGTCAATCCTGGACCTTTGACATGCATTCTGAAGCCCGAGGCAGAATTAGAGCCCGGACTCATGCATCTGCGATTGAGTGGAGGACCAACGGCGTGTACCACATATTTCAGGACAAGCACCAAGGTGGGTCTTTTCGACTGTCCCTCAAGATAATTTTAAAATCTGAGTGGTTCGCCCCAGACTTGTCTGGGACAGAATGTATTCAATTACTGGTAGCCCCTTCGACGTCATAAGCGCAGATGAAAGTGGCTGCGGACGGCGGGGGGGTGTTGGGGATTAATGTCAGTGGTAGCGAAGTGTTTTGTACACTTCATATACTTCAGCGTAGAGTTCGCGCTCTGACATGGCACAGCACTAGGTACCCTGACGTTTGCATGGGGCTCTGCAGCCGTAGCGTTGCAGTGCCAGAATTCTGCCGCTGCAGCGCTACGGATGTCTGTTCTAAAATCCTTGCATCTACTTACTTTCTGCATCAGGCGAATGGTCCATAGAATACAATCGCCGGATTATAGATCGATGAACGACTCGGCGGGGGAGGATTTATGGTTCGTTTTTTGGTCTCTCCGTGCTTTTTGTATGGTACTCAAGTAATCTATGTACATCCCGGAAAGATGACGATTCCGAGAATCGTGCTCATATCTTCTCCGTGAGAAAGATTCTCAGCAGCTGATAAGTTTGAAGTCGGTTGGTATGTGCATCATCCGAAAAGGCCACATCTATGTTTCTCACTTTTCTCAGTGCCTAATACTAGACCATATAGTACTGCATTTGTGGCGTCTGAAGACTGAATGAACCAATTGACTTAAACAATGAAGACCAGCTTCTGGATGCCGGGACATCTTCGAAGAGCCAAAGCCTGTCCTTTAATAATGGAGCTACTGATTATTCCAAGCTTACAGGTCTCCGATAATTTTACCGAGCCATATCTTAGTAAAACTCCCGGTCTTGTTTGAAGTTTCAAGAAGCAAGCGCTGCGGATGATGGTCTCTCTGGATCCATCCGTATGTCGGAACCAAATCTAGAGAATAATTCGGAATTGCGAAGCAATTGAACGTTGATATTTTTAAAGAAGCGGGGAAATTCAATTTCCCCCGGGCCGTTGCTCCGACCATTTGGAATAATTTTCCGTCATCCGAGTGCCTTCTCTTTCTCAGCCATGAGATACGCAGACCTTTTGTTCTGTCTGCTGCCTTCTTACGCATCTGCTATGCTTCAGATCCCCTTAAATGGGTGCTCAACGGCCTATGAAAACGAAGGCGTCCAGCTTTCCTCTTTACAATCGGACAAATTCACTGTCGTATCCCATCCCAAGTACCCCAGACATCGTGTGCGCGTTAAAAAAACAGCGTTTTGCGATCCAACAGTTAAGTACGGTAATTTTCATTTATTCCAGTGCTACATCTCTCAATAACCGTAGTGTATACACGGGATACCTGGACGTCGACCAAGGCGCAAAGCATATGTTCTTTTATCTCTTTGAGAGCAGGGGCAAACCGGACGAAGGTCTGATGGACATGTCCATATCTGCGCCTCATTTCTAACTCTTTTCTAAGACGATGTTATGATGTGGATAAATGGAGGCGAGTTTAATTTACCTACGCAGACTCAATTTAGGTTGATTGTTGCATAGGTCCTGGGTGTTCGTCTTCAATGGGACTGCTCATGGAATTAGGTGCCATCTTAACAGTATCAGAATCATTGAAATCCAACAGGTATTATGTCAGGTCCATGCAGTATTGACATGGATGGATCTTCGTCCAATGGGACAGTTTGGAATCCTTACTCCTGGAATGAAGCTGTGAACATATTTTTCCTGGATCAGCCGCAAGTTCCTCCTCAGGTAACCTCAGTTACCTCCATCTGACGAGTAGTACTTAATGTGGGAGTAGGTTTCTCCTATGCGGATTATGGCGAGACCATAGGAACGACCGAGGATGCCGCTAAGAACGTACACGGGTTCATTACGATCTTCTTTGAGACTTTTAAACAGTTTTCTGGTAGGCCACTTCATCTCTCAGGGGAGTCGTATGGGGTTCGTGCATTCTACTTTTGATACACACCTGCTTAGTGACCTCAATAGGGTCGTTATCTCCCGGTCTTCGCAAGCGAGATATATGATCAGAACCAGATAGCGAAGGCTGAAGGTCGTCCGACGCTGAATCTTCAGAGTGTGTTGATTGGAAATGGTATTACAGATATCTCAACGTAAGTTTTCGTTGTGGTCAGTGATCATAAGCACGTTAACAGAGACAATTCAGTCTATATGCAGGAAGATATGAGATCGAATGTGGTACTGCTGCTCTAGATATTCCCTTTCAATCTATAAATGCCTGTGTTCGCATGAAAACTGCTGTAAGATTTCTCGAGTTGTCTGTCATTCTGGCACGTTATCGAACAGGGTGTCCTATAGCTACCGCGGTGTCAATCGGCCATGCTTAAAGGCTGCATAGAACAGTTTGATACCATTAACTGCCGTGCAGCAGTCAACTTTTGCGATGATGAACTATCAACAGGGATGTGGGCCAGTGGTATGTACTGCCGATCAACTCCAGAAATCGAATTCTTACGACAGTTTAGGTCGCAACGTTTATGATATTTCCAAGGTAAAGATTATTGAAGTGCGTCGGATTATACTCTTACGCGCCGCTTTTTGTAAGATGTGCATCGGGGATGACCTGTGCTATGTTGAAAATACAGCTATCAAGAAGTATCTCGATCTGCCTGAGACTCGAGAGTTACTGGGTGTCGAGACGCCATATAACTTTCCTGCGTGCTCTTCTATGGTCGGCGAGAACTTTAATGCGCATATGGACAAATGGGCAGTACCAACACAGTACTATGTTGCTGGTCTCCTTGACCGAGGTATCCGAGTATTGATTTACGCAGGAACCTATGATTGGCAATGTACGTATCATTAGTATCAGTTATCATTCATACTGAATAGTAATCCAGGCAATTGGGTTGCAAATAAATTATGGGTTGATGAATTAGAATGGAGCAGGAAGAGTGAATACGCCGAAGCTCGATGGAATGATTGGTTTGTTGGGGGTAGCAAGGCAGGCGAGATCAAGCAAACACCATTGCTCACATTCGCGACGGTTCGAGGTGCTGGCCATATGATGAGTGCGATCCCCCATGTTCCTAGGCTTTTACTGACTTTGCTCTTCTTTTGTTCACGTCCCGCATGATAAGCCTGCAGAGTCTCTCGCCTTGATCGGCCATTGGATAGTCAACCGAAATCTTTGATGATGGCTCGGACGAGATGGCAAGTGTCAGATACCATGTATGTACTTTTACAACGAACCCGTTGATTACCAACAACGACGCCTTGGCTTTGATAATGCACCGCGATTACAATGTCCGACCACACCGTCCCGAGGTTGCACGCTTGTCGGATGGCGCGATCTGATTGGGGCTCCGGAATCTGAGTTCCAAAGGATCCGGTTGTATTTTTTTTTCTTATTCAATAAGTTGGAAGCTATTCAATCAGCTCCTTCCTATTCACGATCGTCCGGGATTGTAATTTTCAGGGACATGTCAGAACGCTTCGCAGCAAGCGTTCGTGGACCTTCTCTTGGAGGAATCAGCTTTGACCAGAGGTTGGACCGGGAGAGCAGAGTCTCCATGGTGATGATGTCCTCAGATCACGGTTTCCACATTCGTCGTGACCGATTACACCGAAACCAATCATGTTGTAGTTGAAACTGTTGAAACCCAGTAGATCGGGATTTCCCATGTGATGGATATAAAAATCAAAGCCCCTTTCACCTTCCTCTCTCCCTTCCTTCCTCCCCTTCTCCTGGTGAGTGCGATCTGTTTCTTGGCTTATCAGCGCAGCTAAATGTTTGCTGTGATAGTCGTCCTTTCGTTCATTGGGCTGTGCCCCTGGTCTTTTTACGTTCTTTTTCAAGCAGGCTTTATTTACTCACTCAGACGATTCTTCTCTCAATGCGTTATTCGACGTCTATCCTTGCACTGGCAACACCTCTTGCAGCTTTTGCTGCACCTGCTAGATTCTATGGGAAACGAACAGATACAGATGTATTGGTGGTCCGTGCGTCTTGTCCGTTTGTGATGTTTTCGATACAAAGCTCACTTTTCTTGTTTTGGCTTTAGAATTTGCTGATGTTCTGGAGCAGTTTGAATCATCATTCTACCAGACCGCTTTGTCAAAGTTTCAAGCCTCTGATTTTACGGCGGCTGGTTTTGTTTCGGCGTCCGTTCCTACGGAGTTGATTAGTGTCATCCAGGCCGACGAGGCCACCCATTCTTCTGTCCTTCAGGTACGTGCATTCTCCGTTGTTTGGGTACCAGCTAACATTGAATTATGCAGTCCGTGTTAAAGTCAGCCGGACAACAACCCATCACATCATGCACCTTCAATTTTGATGCTGTCCTTACCGATGTTGCTACTATGGCAGCTACCGCGCGGGTGGTGGAGAATCTGGGGGTTGCTGCGTACCTGGGAGCGGCTCCTCTACTGTCGGATCCCGTCCTCCTGCAAGCGGCCGGTTCAATCCTCACTGTGGAGGCTCGGCATCAGACTGTGCTAAACCTCCTTTCTGGTACGGGGAGTGCCATCCCTCAAGCGTTCGATATCGGGTTCACACCGTCAGAGGTGCTGGCCATTGCGTCGCCGTTCTTCAATGCGGGATGTGACCTGGGTGTTACCGGTGCGTCTGACTGAGGTTGTTACTTTGTCTTGTGATCTGACGATTGCGTGCAGCGAACCCTACACTCACTATCACTAACACTGGTTCTGTTGGTCCTGGTACTCTTCTGACCTTTGAATCTGCTGCAATCAACGGTTCATCCAGCGTAAGTCAATTCTCAGCTACATATTACCTCTCCACAGACCAACTCCTTTCCGAACAGAATCTATTCTGCCAAATGATGGTCGGTGGAGCATCATTCTCCATCTCCCTCCCCCTCTCGGCTTGTGTCGTCCCACAAGGTATCGACGGACCCGTTGCTCTGTGGATCACCTCGGATTCCCAGCCCCTGCTGAACAACGTCAGAGACCGGGCGACGTCGCAGCTCGTGGCTGGACCAACGATGACGTTTGTGGATACGTCGCCGCAGACGATTGGACAGCTTGTCCGGTCAGTGTCGTCGTCGACGAATGGGACAGTGACGAACGGAACAGTGACGGTGACGACGAGCACAATCTCCCCAGACCAGGCTTCATCGATCATCTCGAGTGCGTCCGCTGAGACGGCGACAGGTGTGTTGAGCACGACAATATCTCCTGCAGAAGCGACGGCAGTTCTTTCTAGTGCGGCGGCATCTGCAGCCTCGGCGACAGTTTCTGCGGGGAACGCTAACGCCGGTGCTGCATCGACCGCTGCTATTGGTGCCAGTGCGACTGGTCTGTCTGCAGATGGGAAAATCACAGTTCTAGGGTTTTCATAAGTTGAGCTGTTATTAATGGACACTTTTCTATCGATTGGGTTTGATTATATACACGTCAGATATCCGCTTTATTTTTCATAAATCTTGTACTTATGGGTGGGAGGCTGGACTAATTACCCTTGGTACTTACGGGAAATTGTGTGATTCATTGAAAAAAGTGATGGTATTATAATGTGATATGGTATGCATGCGTAACAAATGACAGGTATATTTTGTGTTCTAGAATCCAGTGTTTAGTCTTCGTCACTATCATCGCTGGAAGAGTAATCGTCATCATCATGACTGGCAAAATCCCCACCGGCAAACTGGTTTAACGACATGGGCGCCCCCGAAGGAGGGTCGCAATCTGTCAGTCCGCTGAACAAGAAATCGTCTTCCTCTTCCTCGTCTTCTTCCTCTTCCTCCTCGGGTTCTTGTCCCACGGCCCCTGACAACGACTGGTCGAGCTGCTTTTCGAGCATCATGCTGAACATGTCCATGTCGATCTCCTCTCCGCCGTCATCCGCCGGTGCGGGGATCTGCGCAGGCACCTCATCCCAGTCTTCTTCTGAATCTGACGCGACGTCTTGTGGTGGTAGTGGCGGCGGCGGCGGTGCAGAGGTAGGAAGTGCGAGCTTTGGTGGTGCAGGAAGAGGTTGGGAATACGAAAATGAGCTCCCAGGGAGTTCGAGACGTCGTGGTTCAATGACTGGCACTGGAGCTGGTGTTGGTGTCGGCTTCGAGCGTTTAGCGGGTCTGAGGTCAAAATCCTCGACGTCGGGAATAGCCCGTTTGGGAGTTGGTTTGGCTGGTTTGGATGGCGCGGCTTTGGTCTGTTTCGGCGGAAGATCGGCTTTGGGTTTAGGAGCTGCTTTGGTCGACCTTGGGACAGCTGATTTGACTTGTTTGGGAGGTGATGGAGGTCTTGGAGGAGAAATGGTCACTTCCCCTTTCTTTTCGTCGTGTTGTGGTCCGAGAGGGATGTTTTCGACTAGCTCCTCAAGGTCTGCATCGTTGAGATCCCGGCGGGTATCCTTTGTAGGCTTGGGCTTCGCTGCTGGACGAGAGGAAGAGGCCTGGGTATAAGAAGCTGACGGCGGCCGTGAAGGTGCAGACGGCCGGGCTGTACCATGTGTTAGAGCAAATGAATGAAGACAGGACAAGGATACGCACTTTCTACAGGTGCCCCTGTTCGCTTTTCAGTGTAGTCGACAGTCAAGACAGAGTCAAGCTTTTCGAGAGAGAATCTCTGTGGGCAAAGGGTGAGTGGCACATCGACGACGGCGATGAGTGGCGTACCCCGGTCTGTTCGTCAAAGATGAGCACACAGGCATAGTCCTTGGCTGCATTCTCGTTACCATTGAAGACATGGACCTCTCCCGGCTGCGTGGCTTGTTAGTGAGGTTGAGAAAGCTGTAAAGTGGCACTCTGACCTGGGTGCTGGGGTGCTCCACGGTGACGGACGCACTATCGCCCTGGCTCTTACGGACCTCGAGAGTACCGGATTTTGTGGTATCAACTGACGACGGCTTGAAGTTGTCTGTCTGGAGTCAGTCGACGAGCAGAGCAGATCAAGACAGCGACGAACATCGCAGCGAATAAAAGTCACGAAGGGGCATATTCGATCGCTTGGCAGGTGCGCCCTTGCGTTGGCGAAGAAGGCGAGACAACGACGTTCCAATGGTGACATCATGGAGGCCGGGCGGCAGCGCAAAGGCGGTCGTCGTCGACGACGCCATCGACGTTAAAAGGAGAAAAGAACAAACTCGTTGCACTGCTATTTCAATTATCCGAAACAAGTAATCTAGCCCAAAAAGGGTTCATCCGGGCCGTCGATACCGTTGGTCTTTTAAATATATACTCTAATAGCTACTCGAAAACAAGATGGCCTAGTCTGATGATTTCTTCTTCTTTTTTTTGGGTGACGAGTCGACGTTTGTCTCCTTCACAGCTGCCTTTTCTGCCTTACGAGCCTTTTTCCGTGCTTTCCTTTCCTCTTCGGTTTCCTCCTGGTCGAAATAAGTGTCAACAAACAAAAAAGGAGGGAGCAATATATCCAGACCTTCTCTTCATGCCCGTTAACAACCTCGCTTTCCCTCCGCTTTCTCTTCTTGTCCTTCTTGTCCTTCTTCTCATCCTCTTCAACACCGTTCATCGTCACAACCCCATCAGCATCCCCGCCCTTCTCCTTTTCTTTCTCCGCCTTCCGCTTCGCCCGTTTCTCCTCCTTTGACTTCTTCTTCTCCTCTTTCACATCCAACACAGCTTGAACAGCGATCTCCATCGGATTCTCCCGCTGCGTCGACACGAAATCCACATCATCAGCCTTAGTGTTATAAGTCTTCGTCTGCCCCGACATGTCAAAGCGCTGCTGCTGCTTCCCACTCCCGGAAAACCGCCGCACACCAGTAGCCCCATCCTCATACTCCATTGCGCGCAATCGCGATTCAAGCTTGGCCCGGTGCGCGAGTCCTATTGACGGCGCATCCGGCGCAGATTTCCCGTCAGAGTCCGCCAGGGCATCCAGGCGTATTGAAAGTGCAGCTTTAGTGGCGACCATACGTGCCATTTTGCCCTTTAGTTTCGGAGGCGCCTGACCGATGAGCGACGCGTGGTATATCAGGCCGTACTTGGGGGTATCGTGCTTGGTTTTGAGTGCACGAAAGAGGGCTTTTTCGGCCCCGAGGATTTGGACCGTGCTGGCTGGGTGTTTGGCGAGGTTCATGAGGCTCCCGGCATGTGAGATGAGTCGGGCCCCGACGAGCTCACCAACAAGAACGGTGAGGTTGGGCGCGATGGCATTCATACGATTTCGGAGGTACTCTGAGAGTTGTGCTCGATAGGCGGAGATGGAAATGACCTGGTCGCAGAGGGAGCGGATGTGGGCAATGTCGGAGTCGGATATTTCGGTTCCCATTGAGATTTCGGCGGCGGCTTTGACGGCTTGCTCGAGGTCTTCGGGTAGTATTGTGGCAAAGGAGGTGGATAATGCATTAGTACGGAAGCCTGGAAAATAGCCCCTCAGTTTCAGAAGAAAAAAAAAACTTGACTTGAATGCATACCCATATGTTTGATCACCTTTGCATAGGCATTGTTGTCGACAATGATTTTGGCGAGTTCAGGGAAATGCCATCCATACCATTCCTGCCCAAGGTTAGTAACAATTTTACAGAAAAGTAAACGACAAACCTTGACACGCATAGCATATATGTTGATTTCCTTGTCAAGGTCATCGAGAAGGGCAATTGCTTGCACAATCATAGTGTCCACCTTGTCAGGTGAGAATTTTATTTTAAAACTAGAAGTTGGAAAGTCAACACATGCCACAAATACCTAGAAAACGGCACGTACCGAGAAAGCGAGTGACTGAGACCAAGGCTCATGGTCGACAGATCCTTCGGGTCCAGCCCATCCAGTAATGACGCGAGCTGCCCCCGAATGCCACGAAAGAGATCCATATTTGATGCACCAGCGGCGGTTTTTATGCTCAGCAAGTCTTTTATTGTGGTCGCTGCAAGGCGAGTTAACACATAAAGGTGCATCTGAAGAGACGACAGCGTACCCAAATGCGTTTCAGCTACGAGCAACGACTCTTTCCCCTTTCCTTTACCTACCACTTCGTCACTCAAGAACTTTTTAAGCCCAGGCCCGACTTTTCCGTCTTGCAGAGCCGTCATGTCTTCTACCGCCGTCGCCGTTGTTGTAAATCTGTGAATGGCCTTGAGCTTCAGCCTACAGTACTGGTAAGCGTAGCACAACCACAGACAGAGAGCTGATACTTACAGCTTGTTGGCCTTTTCAGGTGTCTCGAACTCCTTCCAGATGTTCTGGTCATCTGGTGTCGCAGACTTTGACATTTTGAAGAGACAGTAGCCCATTGCAGTCTCGAAGAGCACCAGCATCGTGGATAACCAAGAGGGGTGGCTGGGAGGGCGGGACGCGTTTAGTATGTATGAGGATAAGGTGTTGAGAAATTTATTCCAATTTTTCCCACAGATGTCCGTGGGAGCTATATGCTATTCTGAGTTTCCACCCAGACGCTTCCCGGACCGAGGAGCCTGGCGGCTCGGAAGTTGAATTTCAGCATTCATTAGTCAAGCAGGAAGAGACCGGATCAATAAATATGTGTGATATAGAGGAAGATGAAAGCTAATAATGCAATGTTAGTGAACTACAAGATACAGTAAGTTATGAGTACAGTGAAAATTATTGTAATGTTCACTCCAACTGTGTCAATCAACAGATGGGGTGAGCAACTGATAGGTACATAAATGATATGATAGATAAAACATTTTAAATGGATACAAACGTGATGAAGGTCAAAGAAAAATGGTACTATATGCATATTGTCACAAATGTCACAGCAACACATTTGATCATGCATTGCTCAAAACTCCAACACTCCCTCTCAAACATGGCACTGTAAACCAAGTTTGTTTACAAAATGCTTCACCTTTAGAGAAGGTAAAGGCTTTGTGAGGATATTGGCCCCATATCTGATGTTGGACAGTAGATTAACTGGATTTTACTATCCTCTATTACCCAGTGAATGAAATAAAAATAGATGTTAATATGTTTGATGCATAGATGATATTATTGGTCTTTTGCAAGTGAAATTGCTGACTGATTATCAGATAACAATGGAACAAACTGGATCAGACTCAGAAATAGCTGTCCAATATGAGAGTATAGCCACAAGGCTTCTTTTGATGCATGCATAAGTGCCACATATTCACTCTCAGTGGTGATGTGCTTGATAACAGCTAAGTGACTAAGAGATGTGAATAAGGAATGAACTCTCAAAACACCAACACCTAATCACTCAATATACAATCACCAAATACAGTTGAGGTTGGTTGTTTCAAGTACAATAGAAGCACTCTTGCAGTCTTAAATAAAATCAAAGAAACAGTCAATAAAGACAGTTATTCAACTCTATCTTGCTTTCAAAGATGCAATACTCATGAGGATAGTTTATTGCAATGTTTAAGTATAATTAGGACTTAGAATCAATGCACAATTGAGCTCCAAATCAACTTAGAATATTCTGAAACCCAATAAACTCTGAAACCCAAATACTAAGTCTATCAAGCACTTAGGCTTGACTAGCTGCACTCTTAGCTGGCTAGTGGTCCTCAAAACTGAAGAACTTGTATTTTGATGCTGAAACCCTTATAGTTTGAAACCCAAATTAATCTAAAACCCAAAATACAGTTAATATTCCAATCCAATCCTCTCTAAGTGACAAAGCAACTTAAATAAATCACTAAGTCAAAGCAGAACTCAAAAACTGTTGTCCCAGAGACTAACTACAGTGAGCTAGAAGGCCTGAATGTGAGGGTGGGTCACTTGCTTGCTATTTCCCCCTTTCCCTACTATTATACATAAAAAACAGGTACAGAATCTATAAATAAAGTGTCCAAAATAATATTTCTCCTGTTTGAGGCAGAATCAGGCTACTATTTCAGATTGACAGTGCTCCTGGACTCTCCTAGGTCTGTTCAGATCTATCTGGCTACTGCACAGCTTTATTTTAAGCTTACAGTGCCTGCAAGTATCTAACTCCTTTCTGTTTACTCAGAGTTTTAATCTCCTGAGTTATTCTTAGTAGCTTGATCAATCAGACCTGATCATGCTCAACTGACTAATCTTATCCACTCTATTCCTCTCAATTCTAAGTCTTTTAGATCACCTGACATCTGGAAATTCTGACTTAGGCATTTGAGTTGAAACTCAGAGTGCTAGCCACAGATTATTAGGTCTCACTTTCTACTGCTTCTGGATGATGCTGTCTTTACTCAATACTCTACAACTGGCTATGGTATTATACTTCTAGCTGTCTTAGAATATACTTGTCTTAGTGGCATATAAAATTGACTTCATTTGAGGTACTATTTCTAAGTCCAACTTGGATTTAGTATTTTCCAAGATATAGTGCTGAACTTTTCTAAGTTCAAACTTGACTTAGAATTTTTATCCTTATGCCATGTTATTTTACAAAGTCCCCTTTAGACTTAGTATTGATGACTAGCATGACTATTAGCTTGGAGCCTTTGGCTATAGTCCTCAAGTGGCTAGTCTTACAGTTACTAGTGTATCTTATTGTATTATACTGGATTAGCAAATTATAGAGCTGAATATGTATATGGTGTATCAGTGGTGGACAAAGAAATGATTTCTTATCTCTTAGAACTCCAGGATATAGCCTCTTCATTAACTAAGATAGCAATCTTTGGCTATATTGTCATCTGCATCTTGTCATAATTTTAACCTCTAATCATGATCTGCTGATGCTTAGTAAGCTAATATAATACTAGCAAACTCTCTGGATAGAGAAATATGTGTTTGCATCTGCAAGATCTTTTATAAATGCAAGAGAGAAATCCACTCATTCAGAACAGATCCAATAGAATCTGTTAGGAATACAGACTCACTGGCAGAATAAGCTCTGGCTGTGAGAACAGATAGACAAGATGTGAATGTGATAAAAAGAGGATGAGAAAATTGAGAAAGCTCTAAGCTATCTGCTGTGCAATACTAGGCTCAAAGGCTTCTGAGTACACCTGTAGCTTCTGCTTACTGAAGACTAGTGAAAATTTATTCCTTAGCTTTGTACTGTAAAAGTTAGTTCTCATCTATATAGAATGTTTCTCTTTAAATATTGAAACCCTCAGATCTGCATCTGCATCTGCTGCAGCTCCTATGAGCACCCTGATTACTCCTCTCCTGAATCTCAGTTTGATCTGTATTGGCATGATACTACTAACTTATCTTGTGGATTCACTTTTCTTGGTCAAATCAGCCATACCTTTCATATCCAGTGCCATTCCAAATAGCTTTATAAGACTATCTGATGCCACTGACCAATCTGTCTCTGACAGATTAAACATCCACTTATGTGTATGCCTCTGATCAAAAACTATTCACATCTGAGTGCAGGTATAACACTAAAATATTATAGCATGATACATTTAGAGAGCAGACAGTAGATGCTCATCTGCCTCATATTGCAGATTGTTATTCACACAGGGATGTGTGGGTTTCTGGGCAGATCATATAGAGATTCTGTTCTTAAGCATAGATAGGATGACAGTTCTTTGCATTTTAAAAGTGGAATGCTTGCTATTCAGTTTTCTTGGTGCTGTGATGGTGATAAGCCTCTAGGCTCTGGATGCTCTGAAATCACAGGCCTTAATAATAATTTTTGACTTCAGCCTTTAAATGGGCTTTCAGTAAACCAATTGTTGCAAGTTCAATGCAAGCTCATTCATCATAAAGTTCTCATTACTCATGAACTTTCTACTGTGATGCATATACAAGGATTACTGCAGATGCTTAAGCTATTCACAGCTAGCAAATGAAAGGCTAGTATACTACAGAGGACTAACTATATATTTGGTTAGAGATTTGTAAGGAATATTAAAAGGACTAGTGTACTATTGGCTATGCAAACTTTTAAGTATGCTATACTTAGTATAATTCTCACAGCTTTGAAGGCTTCATATTACAAATAGTTTACTATGCTTACTAAGCTTAGTACTGCAGTTACCAAAGCTGTTTAAAGTAGCATACTTAGTATTAGTAAATGAGTAGTATAAGTAGAGTACTATATAGTACAAGAGAGACATTATAGAGATCAGAAGTGTGTTGCTTGCCTATAAGTACCTTACTTTAGACATTTTCTATATCTGATATATATATCTAAAGTTATAGTTCTCTATAGCTCTTAGAGAAATAACAGCTAGCAAACTTTCTGATCACTATACAGTTGTTAAAACTTTGAGTGCTTACCTCTGCTGCAAAAACCATGCTAAAAAACCTTTGCAGATTACTCTTGTATGGTATTCTTGATATTTTAAGTTTGCTTGCATACATGTGTACTTTAGAGAGCAATCTGAAGCTATGATTGAGCCTCTTAGCCACTAACAACTTAATACAATCATTTTGAACCTGTCATGATTTTAGTCTCTAAATCATATCCAGCCAAGGCTTAGTTTGAGATCACTAAGACTTTTTTATACAGTATTTAAGTCAGTAGTATACAGTGATATACTCTAATCTCGAGTTAAGGTCTATATACTGACTAAACTCTTTGATTCTTGGTGTGACTACTTCTGTTATCTTTCACACTGACAGACATACTCTACTGATCTCTCTATCTCACCTCTATTATTCTCATTATCTTACTTTATCATCAGTTAGTGTCAGACCCTGGCAGTTGCAGTGCTTAGGCATTTGTAATTCTTTAGTTGTTATCTGACATTTAGCTTAAGACTTCTCATGCTCCAGTCTAAAGACTTTTGACTGAGGACAAAGTTTATGAATATGTCACAGAGTAGTGACAAGAAGTGGCTGGAGAATCTGAGAGTACACTATTAGCAGATGAGGTATACTCAGATGGCTGATGCATAGTGGATAGTCTTGGAGAAAGAAGAAAGATACATTAGTATAGCCTCATCCAATTAACAGTTTATTGATGAGATGTAAGTATATATGCACATATAAGAGACTATCAAAGCTAAAAAAGAGAGACAGCACTCTGAAGTGGCAGATCCCTACACATCACTGTTTCAAATACTGCACCAGCTGCTATTGACTATAAGAAGCCAACATAGCTAAGATAGCTAAAACTCTTTCTATAAGTATTCTAAGTCATTGCCATTATTTTCAAGTGGCTTATTCACTGGCACTAGACAAGAAGATGCATCAGCAAGACTACTGGCTGAGTCAGCAGAATCTATTACACTCATAGTATCAACCTCAGCAGTGGCACTGTTGCCATAGAGACCATATTATGACAGATGATTGTGATCACTGCTCTGACTCCAAAACTCAGTCTTACCATCTGAATCAAATGAGCTGACACCCTGCCTCTCTGGTATTCTGAGAGCATGGATCTATGAGGCAATCTCAAACCCACAATTGTGAAAGAACTACTGGCATTGAGAGTAAGAGCTTAAACCTCAACCAGTTCTTCAACTAGTGCAAAGCATACTTTGAGGTCTATAGTATATGTTTTATATATTTTACTATAAGTGCTGGTGGATTCAGCCCATATCAGACCATCTTCTGCTCATTCAGATTTGAAGGCAAAGTATATGAGTAGTGAAATCACCAGAAACTCCACCTCTACAATTGACTCACTGGATGCTGGCAGTATCTATTATACTCTGATTTCAAACATGCAGTGACTAGCTGATTCAAGGAGAATGCAGAGATGAAACTCCAACAGATCAAGTGGAGAGCACTGAGACAGGTCAACTACAAGAATGCTAAAGTATTCTTCCAGGAGTTTAAGAAACTGGCATATCAGGCAGAAAAGTTAGAGAACAGTTCTGCTATGCTAGAGTAGATAGAGAACACAATCTATATCAATATTAAGAACATGATTGCATCAGAAGATAATGACATTCTGACCACATACAATGAATGGAAGCACTGAGTCCTGTGAATAGACTATCACTACTGTGTCAATATTGCAGAAAAATATAGCTATACTGCAGAGATAGGAAGTACCAACATGAGTATGATTAGATCACCCCAGAAGAGATCTGCACTGACAGGAGGTAATAAAAAGATCTCAACTGATATAACATATAGAGACATAGAACAGCCAATAGATATAGATACTCTTCATAAGAAGAGAAGATGCTTCAATTGTGAGGAGAAAAGACATCTATTTCACACATGCTCAAAATTCTACTATTTATATATTCTATGTATCTGTTAGAAATGTGTCAATCAATTGGGTTTGTGCATGTATGGAGACATGCAGAGTGCATGGGCATCAACAAAGCTATTGGCAATATTACTCTTGAGTCAAAGCTCAAGGATATGAATTGGCAGAACTCTATTTTTTCAGAGAAGTGAAAAGGAATATTCTTTGGAGCAGAATCCAATGGATGAGATAGAGAGGGACTGAAGTGAGCACAAAGCATAGATAGCTATTCAAGTTGATATTCAAACTGAGTAATTACAATAATCATACATGGTTTATATACTGTTGGTAGTTAATTTTGAGTCAGGATCTGTTGAGTTCTGATATCAATTGTTCACTATTATTTTTGGAGTTTAGATACTACAATGTGAAATATGGATGTGAAATGATAATGGTAAAATAAAATTGATAGTTAATGGGAAACAGGCAGAGTCTAGTGGGATGCAGTGATTAAATTCATGATTGGTTGAAGTGATGCAGAGGCCAGTAGCATATGCATAACAGTATCCCCCCATTAGCATTCTTGCTTTCAAGAGTGCAGATCCCAATGCCCAGTGAGGCCACATGGAGAATTATTGGTGGCTATGGAAATCCTGCAACTTGATCTGCTATCACCATCATCTCTTACTTGATTATCTTTTTCTTGCCTTGTCAAAATGTCAACTGTTATAGCATATTGTTTATCAGTAACCTCTGAGCCCTTTGTGCAGACTCTGACATCAGTTTGTTCTGAAGAAGAAAGAGAGGAGTTCTAGTTAGACTAGCTTGCAGCAGAGAAGGATCATGCTGAGATGGTGGAGAGGCATAATTTGTGGAAGGTGGAGAAGATGAAGAGAAAATAGAAAGAGAGAACAAAGGCAGAGCATGTGGTCTGCACAGAAAAGATGGAGACCTTAAGGAGGGCAGCAGAGGAGCAGAGAGAGCAGAAAAGATTGAGAGTGAAGGAGGAGGCATGAAGGTTGGTGGAGGCTGAGAAAATAGAGAGAGCATAAGAGGCCATAGAGGCTGAGGAGCAGGTGTGACTGGAGAGTGAGATGGCAGAAAAAGGTAAGTCTGTGCAGACTCCAGTGGAAAACATGGATTACCTTTGCAGGAGGATGCTGGCTGAAATGAGGTTGAGTCCAGCTGGATCTGAGGCATATTTGATAAAGGCTCCTTGAATTGAGGCAGAGTCCAAGAGTAAAGAAAGTGGAATATTGGATGCATCACAGGCCTGTCTTGAGCAGCTGAGAAAGAATATTTGACAAGATAAATAGAGAGCCACCGGATCTGTTGAGGGGAGTAAAAAATGAAAGGTAAAGTTGGCTAGTTTTGTGGCTGACAGCAATAGCAAGAGCAGAGCTAGAGCTAGTCTCAGAAAAAGAGTGAGATTGGATATGGCAACTCTAGCAGAGGGTGAGAGAGAAGTAGTTGGAGAGTATAAGTGGTATGTTTCTTCAAGAGTCAGGTTATTAATTATCTTTCCAGAGCATTGTATCAGGTGTAGACAGAATAATACTCTCTGCTATATCCAGACTATTGCTGGGCATAGTCAAACTTGTGCATGCTGTAAGGTCAAGAAGACAGCATGCTTGTTTAATTAGAGAAGCAGTGCTAGCAGCATTGTAGAGAATGCAGAGATCACTACTGCTCTTCAGAAAATCAATGGCAACATGAAGAAGTTGCAGAGCCAAGTGGACAAACTCATGAAGGAGATAATAGATTAAGTGGATAAGTTAGCAGAGGAGGTGGCAAATATCCATAGGACTGGAGAGTTTGCTGGATGACTATATATCAGATATGAGATCTCTGATAGACCTTATATCATCTGACTTGAAGGCTTGGGTGGTGGCTTGCATGGAGTTTCAGAGTGTAAGAGAGTCAGAGGTGAAGGAATTGAAGAGGACAATGAGGAGGCATCTGGATGAGGATATGGCAGAGTTGAGAGAGATGAGAGTAGAGCAAGTTTTTTGAGTATCAGTCCTTTCTCCTGAATGATTTATCTTATTTCTTGTATTTTTATATAACTTGGTATAGTGAATAACTGGAGCCTAGTGAGCTCAACAAAATATAATTATTTTTTTGTTTTCAAGTTTGAATAGAAGTGATGAAGAGCTGATGGTGAAAACCAGTGGAGCCAAGAGAACATCAAGTGGACTGGAAATCTGAAAAGAGAGTGTTCAAGAAATGATCTTAGACAAAGGTTCTGGTTTGTCTGAGTATCAGTGGTGGAAGTTCTCAATGAATTCATCAGCAGAGAACTCAGAAGCTGGCAGCCAGGCAAATTCTTCATCTGTATCTTTGTAGCCTAACTACTGAATTTTATATAAGAGTGAACAGCAGAATCAGCAGTCCAGCTTAGAGTCAAGGATTTGAGCTATTTCATACTGATTTTCCTCATTCACTTCAACTGGAGGTAGCAGAGGTTGGACTTGGTTAAGGATGGTATTTTCTTTCATGAGTTCTAGCTATGATATGTGGAAGACTGGATGAATAGACCAGAGATCCAGTGGAAGTTTAAGGGTGAACAAGTGAGAGTCAGGTTAGGTTAGAATTTTGAAGAAGCTAAGGTATTTCTCAGAGAATTTTCTGGTCAGACAGATGGTCTTGATATGTTTGGAACTGAGATAAACCTTGTTGCCCACTTTGAATGGGGAGGCCAGAATCCAATGCTTGTCTGCTTAGACCTTATAATGAGACTGAGCTTTGGAAATTTCATTCTTTAGTACTTGATAAAGCTCATCAAGGTTGACTGCAAAGTCTCAGGCTCAAGTAGAGGTAATGTCCCATTCAGAGTGAACAGTGATGTTAGAGTGGTAACCTTTGTTTACAAAGAATGAAGAGATTCTGATAGAGGTGTTAGGGGCATTGTTGTAGGCAAACTTGGCAATAGATAAGAGAGTGTCCCAGTTGTCTTATTAGTAGAAGCAGTAGATACAGATGTATTGTTCTAGAGTTTAGTTTGCATATTCAGTTTATCTGTCAGCCTCTAGATAGTAACCAGAAGTAAAGTGGAGTTCTATGTTAAGAGCTATGGCTAGAGCATGAGTAAACTGGAAAACAAATTCAGCACTGCAGTCAGAAATGATGTGGCTGGATACTCCATACTTGGAGAAGATATGAATAACAAAAAGTTGAGTGAGTTCTATGGAGTTGATAGTGTCATGAGTGAGAATGAAGATGGCTTGCTTGCTAGCCTGATCAATAACTATTAAGATGGCAGTGAATCCATTGGAGTCCAATAGTTGTTCAATAAAATCTATAGAAATGGAATCCCATAGTCATTCAGAAATCAGTAGAGATTTAAGCAAATCATAGAGCCAGTGTCTAGGTGTCTTGTTATGCCCATAAACTGTGTATAACTTAACATAGTGTTGAACATATTCACATATCTTTAGCTAAGTGTAATTTTATCAGACTAGCTCTAATGTCTGGTTTTAACCAAAGTGGCCTGTCAGAATATGGTTGTGATTATTTTATAATATATGGAGATGGAAGTCTTCAGAGTCTGAGACATAAATGCAGCCTTCAAAGTGAAGAATATCAGATTTATTAATGGACTACTGAGAGAGATTTCAGAAGTGACTTTAGCCTGATGGAGGCTATCAGAGGATGTAGAGTCTGAAGATTGTGCTCTTTTGATATTGACATAGAACTTGTCAATATCCATGATAGCATTAGCTTGGAGGATATGACCTTCAAGGTAGATTGCACAGAGTGATGTGGAAAGTTGTTTTTAGGTGAAAACAGGTCAGAAATTATGGGGATTGATTTGAGCATATTGGCTATTCCTCTCTTTAGAGTAGACATCCCATTATCCAGTGAGTGCATCTGATTTCCCACCAAGTTTTTCTGAGCAGAACTGAAATACTAAATTGAACTGAGATAGGTATTCAGACTAGCAGATCTGTCAGCAGATCAGAATCTTAATAGTTGCAAAATATTTAAGGTTCTTATAGTCTGTTATGATACTGATAGAG
Organism: Guyanagaster necrorhizus; assembly: GCF_019112545.1. NCBI lineage: Eukaryota > Fungi > Basidiomycota > Agaricomycetes > Agaricales > Physalacriaceae > Guyanagaster > Guyanagaster necrorhizus. The sequence goes on from NW_025064892.1 coordinate 800,913, forward strand.
TCTGTGGAGCCTTCAAGATAGTGGCACCAATGTTTAAAAGCTTCAAAAATAGCTAGAAGCTCTTTATCATAAGTGTTGTAGTTGAGTTCAGCATTGTGAAGTGTTAAGCTCAAATGACACATAACCTAAACACATGATAAACTGACACTGTCTCACACTTTGGACAATGATGTTAGAGTTCACTTGATGTATTATGTGGCTCTATATCGCAAGATCTTTAAATTGGCTTGAGATAAGATAGTAAAAAAATAAACTTTAGCTCAAAGCTAGAGATACTATAGCAAGAGTTATGCTACTTATATACAAGTCATCATCTGTCTAAAGATATAACTATCTAATTGTGCATCCTGGCATTATAAAGTATTTTGTCCAATATCATTAAGCTATCTACAAAAGAGTATTGTCTGTTGTTGAGTGGTTACTGTCACATCAAAGAATAATGACCAACTGAGCATATTATGATGACTAAGCTCCATCCTATGGTTTTAAGCACTGATTAAGTGCTATAATTAAGCAAAGATAGGGGTTAATTCTCAAAATAAAAGTTGAAATGCAGAAAAATTGTAATATTACTCTCTCATTAAGACCATCATTCTGATAGTTCAATTTAGAGATAAGTTATAGAGTCATGAAGTCAGATAACCTGCTCTTCTTCTTGTAAGATTCATGAAGACATTGACTAGTAAGTTGGTCATTTCAGCAATAGTTTGTAGTTATAAATAGTATCATCAGCATTCATATGCTATTTGTTTACCCATTAGTTAGATTTTAGACTATAGCTCTTTCAGCTGATCAAATAATCAACTGTCATTTGTGTACCCCTATCACAAGCTTTGACTTTTCATAATTTATGGCATAAGACTTTATTGACTTCATAGTGTTTCTTGTCATTGATTAGTTCTGGTGGAGGTGGGCATTCTTGGTTTGGAAATGCTGGTGCAATGTACAATATCAATAATGTCTCATTAAAGACATTGTGTATTTTCCATATGGCCAGGAGTCATAATTTATATGCAGAGTCATCAACCTTTGTGAGGATTGAGAAAGATCTGATTTGTTTGTCCACAAGTTTACATTTCAGGCATAAGAGGTGAAGGTTTGTTATATCCAGCCATACTTTATCATTGACTGAATATTCATGTGCAGATCATCAGTGTTTGTCATACTGCCTCTTCATTGTTTCTGTGGCCTTAGTGAGGGCCACTTGCATTTTGGAGTAAATCTTTGCCATTGTTGTTATAAAGTTGCTCAAGGCTGGTGTAGTAGTGTGATGCTATTGGGTTTGGATGACATTAGAATGTCATCCATAGTTGACAAAGAATGGGGTTTTGCCTATGGCTGAGTGAATTCTGTTGTTGTGTTAGAAGGTGATGAGTGTCAGTGTTAGAAACATGCCAATCAGTTGGGCTTGAGTGCATATGCAGAGACCAGCAGAGTGTGTGAGTGTCAACAAAGCTATTGGCAATGTCCCCTTTGAGTCAGGCCCAAAGATTTGGATGGACAGAATGGAGTTCTATTGGCAGAGTGAAGGGTATCCTTCAAAGCAGAGTCTGTCAGATGAAGTAGAGAGGAGTTGAAGTGAGCATGAAGTGTGAATGGCTATCCAAGTTGATATTCAAACTGAGTAGTTATGATAATATACATGGCTTTATATACTAATAGTAGCTAATTTCAAGTCAGATTCTATTGGGTTCCAGTGTCAATATTCACTACCAAGTTCAGGATCTAGATATTACAATGTGAAATATGAATGTGAAATGATAATGGTGAAATGAAATTAGTAGGTAATAGAAAGCAGCCAGAGTCTGGTGGATAGCATGATTGAATTCATGGTTGGTTGAGGTGACATGGAGGCTGGTGGCATACATATAACAGTATCCCCCTGTTAGCATTCTTACCCTCAAGAGCATAGATTCTGATGGCCAGTGAGGCCATCTGAAAGATTGTTGGTAGTGGACAAAAATATAAATGCAAGATTTTTGACTTTGAAAGTGTAGAAGAGGTGATTAAATAGTGGTAATTAGTGATTAGAATTGAAATAGTAAGGTGGAGTGCCAGTGATATTCAGAGTAGCATTGTATTAGAAATGGGATGTTTAAATGACTTTGAACAAGGGTCCTGATTTGTCTGAGTATCAATAGTGAAAGTCTTTAATGAATTCATTGGCAGAGAACTCAGAGGCTGGTAACCAAGCAAACTCTTCATTGGTACCTTCATAGCCTAGCCACTGGATCTTATACAGCAGTGGGCAGCAGAACTGGCAGTCCAGTTTAGAGTTGAGGATTTAGGCTATTTTGAAATGTTCTTCTCTATCAACTTTGACTGGAGGCAGTAGTGGTTGAATTCAGTTAGAGATGGTGTTTTCTTCTATGGGTTCTAATTGTGACATATAAAAGACTGGGTGAATGAACTGGAGATCCAGTGGAAGCTTCAGCATAAAGGAGTGGGAACCCAGTTGAGCTATAATTTTGAAAGGGCCAAGGTATTTCTCCAAGAATTTTTTGATTAGATGGATGGTTTTGATATATTTAGAACTGAGGTAGACCTTATCACCCACTGTGAACAGGGGCACTGGAATCCAATGCTTGTCTGCTTGGGTCTTGTAGCAAGCCTGAGCCTTGGAGATTTCATTTTTTAATATTTGATGGAGTTCATCAAGATCAACTACAAAGTCTTAGGCTTGAGCAGAGGCAATATTCCTTTCAGAGTGAATGGTGATGTTAGGGTGATAACTCTTGTTGGCAAAAAATGGAAAAATTCCAGTGGACATATTAGGGGCATTGTTGTATGTGAACTCAGCAATAGATAGAAGAGTATCTCAGTTGTCCTGTTGGTAGAAGCAGTAGATGTGGATGTACTGTTCCAGAGTTTGGTTTGCCTGTTCAGTTTGTCCATCAGCCTCTAAATGGTAACCAGAAGTAAGGTGAAGTTCTATGTCAAGAGCTATAGCTAAGACATGAGTAAATTGGAAAATGAATTTGAAGCTATGATCTGAGGTAATATGACTGGGTACCTCATGTTTGGAGAAGATATAGATAAGGAAAAGTTGAGTGAGCTCCATAGAGTTAATGGTGTCATGAGTGGGGATAAAGATGGCTTGCTTGCTAGCTTGGTCTATGACTACTAAGATAGTGATAAATCCATTAGAGTCTGATAGTTGTTAAATGAAATCTATGGAAATGGAATCCCATGGCTATTTGAGGACTGATAGACATTTGAGTAACCCATAAGGGCAGTGTCTAGATGCCTTGTTGTGTCCACAAACTGTGCAGGACTTAACATAGTGTCAAACATATTCATGCATCTTTAGCCAGATGTAATTCCACCAGATGAGCTCTAATGTCTGGTTTTGACCAAAATAGCCTGCTAAGATGTGGTTGTGATTGTTCTGTAGTATATAGAGACAGAGATCTCCAGACTCTAGAACATAGATGCAGCCTTCAAAGTGGAGGATGTCTGATTCATCAATAGACCACTGAGAGAGGGAGGATTCTGAAGTGGCCTTAGTCTGGTGGAGGCCATCAGAGAACATAGAGTCAGAAGATTGTGCTTATTTAATATTAATGTAGAGCTTGTCAATATCTATAATAGCACTGGCTCAGAGGGTAGAGCCTTCAAGGTAGGTTGCATAGAGTGATGCAAAAAGTTGTTCTTGAGTGAACACCAGTTAGAAATTGTGGAGATTGACTTAAGCATATTGGCTATCCCTCTCTTTAGAGTAGACATCCTATTGTCTAGTAAGTGCATCTGGTTTCCCACCAAGTTTTCCAGGTCAGAACTGAATTACTAGATTGAACTGAGATAGGTATTCAGACCAGCAGACTTGTCTGCAGGTTAGAATCTTAGTGGTGGCAAAGTATTCAAGATTCTTGTGGTCTATTATGACATTGATGGAGTCTATGGAGCCTTCAAGGTAGTGCCACTAATGTTTAAAAGCTTCAAAAATAGCCAGAAGCTCCTTGTCATGAGTGTCATAGTTGAGTTCAGCATTGTGAAGGCATCAGTTTCCACTACTATTCTTTGATCAGAGACCCAGTGAGTAAGGATAGAAGCATATATAAAGGCCTGTTTCAAATTATTAAAGGCAGCCAAATATTTGTCATCAAATTTTCATGGAGTTCTCTTGCAGGTGAGTCATGTAAGAGGGATGATGATGTCACTATATCCATGTATGAAGTGATAGTAGAAGTTGGCAAAGCCAAGAAAGAATTGGATGTCCTTGACTTTTTGTAGCACTGGCCAGTCAACAATGGCCTTGACTTTTTCTTCAGATATGTAAAGTCCTTCAGATGATAGGATGTAGCCTAGGTACTCTATGGAGTCTTGGTTGAATTTGCATTTAGAACCTTTGCAGTAGAGTCTATTAGCTCTAAGCCTGTATAGGACCTCACAAACATGTTTCTGGTGATCTTCCAGATTGTTGAAATATATGAGGATGTCATCAAGATAGACTACTACTGATATATCAAGCATGTCAGAGAATATATCATTCACAAATCATTGGAATGCCACTGGAGTATTTGTGAGGCCAAAAGGTATGATATGCCATTTAAAGAAGCCATAATAAGTCTGAAAGGTTGTTTTCCATTCATCCTCTTTAGCTATGCAAATAAGATAGTAGGCATGTCAAAGATTGAGCTTGGTGTAGATACACACAGAGCAGGCAGAGTCAAGAAGATCAGAAATGAGGGGAAGAGGGTAGTGATCCTTCTTGGAGATTTTATTTAGGCTGTGGTAGTCAATACAAAGTCAGAGTTCACCAGTCTTCTTCTTGACAAATAGGACCGATAATATGCTTGGTAACTTCTAAGTGACTAAGAGAAGTGAATGAGGAATGAACTCTCAAACACCAACACCTAACCACTCAATACACAATCACCAAATACAGTTGAGGTCAGTTGTTTTGAGTATGATAGAAGCACTCTTGCAGTCTTAAGTAAAATCAAAGAAACAGTCAATAAAGACAGTTATTTAACTCTATCTTGCTTTCAAAGATGCAATACTCATGAGAGTAGTTTATAGCAATGTTTAAGTATAATTAGGACTTAGAATCAACACCAAATTGTGCTTCAAACCAACTTAGAATATTCCAAAACCCAATGAACTCCAAAACCCAAATACTAAGTCTATCAAGCACTTAGGCTTGATTAGCTGCACTCTTGGCAGGCTAGCAGTCCTCAAAACTGAAGAACTTGTATTTTGATGCTGAAACCCTTATAGTTTGGAACCCAAATTAATCTGAAACCTAAAATATAGTTATTATTCCAATCTAATCCTCTCTCTAAGTGACAAAGCAACTTAAATAAATCACTAAGTCGAAGCAGAACTCAAAATCTGTTGTCCCAGGGACTAGCTACAGTGGGCTAGAAGGCCTGAATGTGGGGGTGGGTCGCTTCCTTACTATTTCCCCCCCATTCCCTTCTTTTATACACCAACAACAGGTACAGAATCTATAAATAAAGCATTCAAAATAATATTTCTCCTGTTTAAAGCGGAATCATGCCATTATTCCGGAATGGCAGCACTCCTGGACTCCCCTAGGCTTGCCCAGACCCACCTGACCACCGCACAGCCTTATTTTAAGCCTACAGTGCCTGTGGGTACCTAACTCCTTTCTGTCTACTCAAAGTTTTAATCCTCTGAGTTATTCTTAGTAGCTTGATCAATCAGGCCCGATCAGGCCCAGTCAACCGGTCCTATCCACTCTATTCCTCTCAATTCTAAGTCCCTTAGGTCACCTGATACCTAGGAAATTTGGACTTAGGCATTTGAGTCAAAACTCACAGTGCTAGCCACAGATCATTGGGTCTCACTTCTTACTGCTCCTGGATGATGCTATCTCTACTCAATACTCCACAACTGGCTATGGTATTATACCTCTAGCTGTCTTAGAATATACTTGTCTTAGTGGCATATAGAATTGGCTCCATTTGAGGTACTATTTCTAAGTCCAACTTAGACTTAGTATTTTCCAAGATGTGGTGCTGAACTTTTCTAAGTTCAAACCTGACTTAGGATTTTTATCTTTAGGCCATGTTATTTTACAAAGTCCCTTTTGGACTTAGTATTAGTGACTAGCATGACTATCAGCTCGGAGCCTCAGCCATAGTCCTTTACTGACTAATGATTCTCAGTTACTAGCATATTCTAGTGTGTTATGCAGAATTTGCAAACTATAGGGCTGGACATGTAGCCTGCATATCACCGAAGCCTCATGTGGAGAGCAAGATGGGGTAATGAACTCATTGTGCAGATTATTATCAATAAACTCTCATAGGACCTTGAGTTCAGATTCTAAGAGGGAATAAATGGGTCTAAGCAGTGGAGATATTCCTTTCTCAAGATTGATTTTAAGGTTGTACAGTCTGTGTTCAGGTAGTTTTTCAGAGAGAATATCACTAAAGATATCTGCAAAATTGTAGTACTCTACTGGCACTGATGAAAGATCTGTCAGTTTTATGGATGCAGCCTTGGCTCCAATATTAGGTAAGGAAGGCTGCAGTGTGAACTGCTGAGCACCTTCTTCTGCACTGGCTCAAATAAATACAGCAGTGAATATGATAAAGATCTTTAGATATGCTTTTATAGTAAAAGACTCTGAAGAGAGACAGAAATAGATGGGTTCATATGAGAACTGAGCCCATCAGCTATCTGCAGGGGATTTGGAATGGGGTGAAGCCCCAGAGGTTGGACTGATAGAGTCTGATAGATACAGAAGTCCCAGGGATGTTGTTATGATTTTTCTGTTTTCTTTCCCAGATAACTCCTATTCATACTTAGTCAGAGTGCTAGAATGAGTGCTTAGGACTGTGGGACAAAGCTTGATCATCACAACTAGCTGAGTCTGTCATTGTTCTTCGATGCAACAGCATTGCCTGACAATGCATAATCAGTCTATTATGTATGATAATGATACCCTAGAACAATGAGCATAATGGACCAAGAGACACATAATTAGTTGTAGTATTATTAGCAGACCCTGTACAGTATTTAAGACCACTAGCTCTTGCTGGTATCTCCAGCTTCAAGCTAAAGTTTATTCATCTCATTTTACCCTCAAGCCAATCCTTCAGGCCTTGTGATACATTGATCAGAATATGCATCAGTGAATCCAGCTGATCTCCTGAAGTACAAGGAGACTAGGCTGCCTATCATGTGTATCTGTTCATGTGATACTTGAGTCTAACAATTAGCTCGAAGCTTCCTCTTCCCTTTCCTCATGCCTGTTAGCATGGAGGAAACTGAATGCTCTCTATCAACACATCAGATCTGAATTTTGATCAAGAGTTCTTTGAACTCCTCTCTTCTATCATCAGAATATTGTTAGGATTGTTGGTGATCATCCAGCTGTGCCAAGGATGCCATTCAATCACCACCTGGGCAATCAGACATTATAATGAGTTTTAACATATCCAACACATTCTATAAAATGTAACTCTAGATCTTTTGCTCCATGACATTCCCAAATCCCAATGAATGTCCCACCAGCCCTCAACAAGCCCCTTACTCAAGGCTGGGCCTAGCAGCATAGCTCAAGAGGATGTTCAAGAAGAAGAAAGACATAGATATCCTCCCTGACCAAACAGCAGAGACAGCAACACTCACCTCACAGGATTCTGAAACTCCTAGCAGCCAATCCCTATCCTTGACCACAAGGATGAAAACCTTCCAGGTGACTTCTTTTAGCAGTCTCCCTTCTCCAACCCTTCCAGAGCCTCTTAAACCCTTGGAATTGGCAACCATGTTAGAGACTCTCTCAGTCCTGCTCAGATAGCTGCAAGATCCCACCATATGACATTTTGAGGTCAGTCTCATAGCCCTGCCTCTGCTGATCACCATTTGGTCAAAACAAGTGGTGGGTTGGGGAGGTCTCTCTTAGACTGGCTCGATGATGAGTGACAAATCTGAGAAAATAGGAATAAAATCATACATTGACTCTTTTCCATCTGGGATCTTAACATCCTTTTTAACTATGATGAGGCCCTCCAACAGGAAGAGCAAAGGCAGCAAAACACACTATAGCCAGTTTGCAGCCAGCTTGAGGAGCACATCCTCAAAAGCAGGAGACAAAAGAGAGAGGCCACTGAGTATGACAGGAAGCACAGGGAAGAACAACAAGTCATTAAAAGGGCTTGACTGGAAAGGGCTAATATCTCCAACTAGTATAGAATCTAGCTCAAGATTGCATCCATACTTGCATCAGTCTATGCTAACCAGTCCCTCTCTACCTCTGTATTCCAAGAACTCAGCACCAAGTCCAACCCATAGAACAAGGTCTGCTGGTGAAACAAAACTCTTGCAGCAGGGAAAAGAATTATTGAATCTCTCCTGCACTCCTCAACCCCACAGTATCCCCCTCTCTGAAGGACCTCCAATGCTGACACTATGTTCGAGGATGATGAGTCCATCCTCAGACACTATGGGCTATGAGTTTCTGGCACCATTCATATTCCTGCTCAAGCCCTCCAAGAGTTTCTTGGGAGCCAGGTGGTCAGACAGCTCCTCAATAATAGATATTGAAGAAACATCCAGCTCTATCATGAGCGAGTGGCAGCAGCACAAGCAACAGGTGGAAATCAGTATGACTCTGATATCAAAAGTCAGCTTGCTTCCACCTATCTCAATGCCTCAGACTTTTTAGACTCTGTTGCTGAATCAAGCACCCAGCCAGGACAGCGGGATGACAGTATGACTGCAAGAGGACAAGGAGAGTTTCTATGATCTGTCTGTTGCTTCTCTTCTCAAGAAAGAGGAGAATGAGAAAGGTCAGAAGGGCAAAAAAACTGAGAGTAGTGACCCACTCTATGCAGGTGGGAAACTTGCCTATGGATTACAAGAAGATATAGATGAAGAAGAACTGGAATGGGCAATACAGGAGGCAAGGGCACAGAAGTACTAGAAGTCCTATCTATGTAGGGTAAACTTTTTATAGTGTGATGCTATCTGAGTAGCATCACAGATGGGACAATTATATCTTCATGCTACACCTGATGAGAGGACAGAAATCCTAAGATATGCAGCAACTGACTACACTGCAATACAGTACAATGAAAAGCACCCTGAAGACCAAGTCTGGAGGCTACCAGCATACCAGATACTGGAACCCATACAACCAATGTCATAGTCATCACCTGTCACCCTGAAATGAGCTGTCTATATGGCACTGTTCATCTGGAGTACATTTTCATACTCTGCTCCCTTGTTCTGATCAATGGCAACTCAGCTATTTTGAAGCTAAGCCCCATCTAACCATCCACCTACCTTGTACCAAAATCCCTGGACTGGCAAGAGAAGCTGAATGATGGGAGCACAGCCCTCATCTGACAAAGCTAGTAGAAGTAGTGCTGGAAAAGAACCAATCAAAGATGACCTTAAGGCAGTGAGACTTGGGTTTACCATTTGAGATAGGATTATAGTCTGAAAGAAGAACCCCTGTGAGAGAGCCCTGTCATGGATGACAATTCACTTCACTCATTTCTTGGGCTGCCACAAGAATGGCAACAGCCTCTATTCTCTGACTGACCCAATCTGATAGATGTATTACCCAACAATGCAGCAGTCCTCTAATGCCATCCAGACCTCTTATGGAAGCCCTGCCCCTTCAAGAGGGTATTCAATGACATTGACCAATTTCTTGTAGACTGCAAACAGTATTTCAAAGTCTATATAGAATATCTAGGAACCAACATGAACAAGGTCATATTTGCCACCTCTTATCTTGAGAAGAAAGCAAAGACCTGATGGATTCTTATCTCCCCAAACTTCCAATTATCAACCTGGGAGCACTATCAGTACCCCTTATGGCCTATCTTTAAACAGATGCTCCATGACAAATTCATTGATCTAGCAGTACAGGAGGTGCATAAGCAAAAGATCAAGAAATACAAGATGAGCAATAAGGTAGCAATAGACTATTTTGATGAGCTAGAATGCCTCACTAAGCTCACTGGAATCAGGAATGACACTGAGAATGACAGCAGAATGGTCAAGGCCCTCAAGCAAAGGGTCCTCTCCTCATACATTATGATGATTTCAGCAATCAGCATTAGGGCTTTAATGCCAGTCAGATATGACAAATAGAAGGAATGAATCATCAAGATGTATAAGGAGCATCAAAGACAGAAAGTGGAATCATCAACACTGCAAGATTACTTGAAGAAGTCAACTCTGCCAACCCTGAACAGCTCTAAATTATTGGAGACAACTGCCAGAAAAACATTGGGACCCTTGATGGCCTCCACCTATAGCATGCAGAAGACCAGAACCAGAACCATGTACACAGGAACAGAGAAGCTGATGGACATAGATCAAATAAAAAAGGAGGGTAAATGCTTCAACTGCAGCCAAAAAGGCCACATATTGAAGAACTGCCTGAAGAAGAGAACATGAGAAGATATCAGAGCACAAATTGCCAACCTGCAAAAAAAAGAGGAAGAGCTTAGCATGGAGACCAAGGTGGAGGAAGTAAAAGATGGGACCAGCCAGTGAGTAATTCCACTGGACTAGCCAAAGGATCTTATGGTGTGCAAACTCCAGCCACTAGTCAGACTAATAGTATTTATGTAGTTACTCTTATACCAACCCCTATCATGTATTCAAATATACCCCAGATTTCTACTCCACACACCAAAGAATCACAAAAAGAAAAAACTCAAACACCTACAGGCTGAACAAGAGCAGTGAGCCCCACTACTTGGCTTAAACCATTCAACACTGAATGGATCTGAAGAGCAGTCAGAGATGCTAAGGATAAAGCCACAGTGAAAGCCATACTCAACAATTGGGTTCATCAGACACAAATCAAAGAAATTGTCAATGATATAGTGAAGAGACTGAAAGAAGCTGAATGATGCTCGGCCTTGGAATAGCTTGATGAACTCCATGGGCTGCAAAAATACATTTGATGATCCAAGATGCCTGAATGAGACCTACTTGCCAAGGCCTAGATTGAGACTCTTACATCTGGATCAATCCATGTGATGACTGCTCTGATTGACAGCAGCTGTACTAAGAGTTCCATCAACCAAGCTTTCATCAATAAGCACAAACTCCCAATCTGAAGCATGGCAGTGTCAATTCCAGTTTATAATATGGATGGGACAAAGAACCAAGCCAGTTCAATCACCAAATTTGTTGAACTTAGGCTCACAATTGGTGACCACTCTGAACGAATTGATCTAGCTGTAATGAATCTCAGGACCAAAGAGATCTTCCTGGATCATGACTGGTTGATGTCATAATCTATTAATCAACTGGAAGACTGATAGGATTACATTTGCAAGATGCCAATACTGAAAAATTCCATTTGAATTGCCTGATGAGGATCTGGAGGATTGGTGGAACAAGGAAATAGAGGATGGAGAAACTATTCTCACCATCAATCTTCAGTAGGAGATACATATCCAAGGTATCCACCATGCCAACAACTTAGCTGCCAAAGCTGCTGAACAGGAGAAGGAAAAGACCTTTGAAGAAATGGTGCTTAAGTGAGCATATGACTTTAAAGACCTGTTTAAAAAGGAAAGCTTTGATGAGTTGCTAGAACTGAAGCTATGGAATCATATGATTGAACTAATCTCAAATGCAAATACCAATCTGGATTGCAAAACTTATCCCCTTGACAACAATGAGCAGCAAGAGCTCAACAAGTTCTTAGATGAGAACTTGTCTAGTGGACAAATCCGACCATCCAAATCTCTGATGGCTTCCCCCTTCTTTTTTGTCAAGAAAAAAGATGGCAAACTCTGGCCAGTCTAAGATTATTGGAAGCTTAACGAGATGACGATCAAGAATTGTTATTCTCTCCTGTTAATTTCAGAACTAATGGACAAACTCCAAGGTGCAAAATACTACATCAAACTCAATGTTTGGTGGGAATATAACAACATCCATATCAAAGAAGAGGATGAATAGAAGGCAGTCTTTCAGACCAATCAAGGGCTATTTGAACCAATAGTGATGTTCTTTGGACTCACTAACTCTCTGGCAATCTTTCAGTGGATGATGAATGATATCTTCAAAGACCTCATCTCCATCAGAAAGATTACTATTTACCTTGATGACATCCTAATCATGTCGAAAATGAAGAAGAAACACAAAAGGATAGTATGACAGATACTAGCCCTCATGAGGAAACACAAACTGTTCCTCAAAGCAGAGAAATGTGAGTTCAAGATACTCAAAACTGAGTATCTCAGAGTCATTATTAGTGAAGGAAGTATTCAAATGGACCTCATCAAAGTAGTGGGGGTAGCAGAGTGGCTGGAGCTAGTCAGAAAGAAGGAACTACAGTCATTTTTTAGGTTCACAAACTTTTACCAATGCTTCATCTGAGATTACAGCAAAATAGTCTGACCAATGATGCAGCTAACTGGCAATGCCCCCTAGACCTGAGGCCCCTTCCAACAAGCCACCTTCAACAACCTTCAACAATGATTAGCTGAGGATGTCATACTCACTATTCCCACTCAAGAAGGAAGATTCTGAGTCAAAGCTGACTTCAGCGAGAGTGCCATCAGAGCCATACTCTCACAGAAGCAGAATGGAAAGTGGCAACCAGTTGCATTCCTCTCTAAAGCACTCACAGTCATGGAGCAGAATTATGAAATCTACAACAAAGAGTTACTTGCTATTATGCTCACCTTGAAGGAATGGCAACACTATCTAATCAGAGCCACAGAAGTTTTCAAGATTTGGACAGATCATCAAAACCTTCAATATTTCTGACAACTCCAGAAACTAAACCACCACCAAGCCAGATGAGTCATTGAACTTAGTCAATATCAGTACACACTCCATCATAAGGCAGGAACAGCAAACAAGAAAGCTGATCTTCTGAGCCAGAGAGCAGATCATGATCAAAGGGAAGCTGATAACAAAGGAGTGACATTATTGCAGCCCAAACATTTCAGAGCTATAATAATGCCAATGGAAGAAGAAATCCATGAGCACATCAAGAGCACAACTTAAGACAATCACAAGTGGGATCAATAAGTGGCTCTATCTCTCAGATGGAGGACTTATTCACTATAATGGATGGATCTACATTTCCAGAGATCAGAGGCTACATAATGAAATCATCACCACCTGCTATGACCATGCAACTGCTGGCCACTCTGGCATTGCCAAAACCAAGGAATTGGTACTACAAGAGTACTGGTGATCTAAAATAGGCAATAATATTATTGCATACATTAAAGCATATGAAGTCTGCCAATGAGGCAAATTATCAACACAAGCCTAAGCTGCACTGCTCCACCTGAATAAAATCCCATCATCACCATGGATCTATATCTCTGTCGATATGATCACCAGACTCTTGGACTGTAATGGCTATAATCCAATCATCATCATAGTCAATCAATTCTCAAAAATGATCATTCTAATCATCTGCTCAACAGAATTGACTTCTGAAGGATGGGCAAAAATTCTATGTGATGAGATTTATGCCAAATATAGTATGCCCTAAGTTGTCATCCACAGAGAAACTCAGACAGCCCTTGAAAAGGCTGCAACTATGATAAAAACCCAATATAACTGATATTGTTGCTCTGCCCAAACATACTCAGTCAATGACAAAGTCTGGCTTGACACATCTAATCTTCATCTTCCACAACCAAAGTGCAAGCTCACCAACAAGCATACTGGTCTATTTTCTATAATATCCAAAATTAGGACCAGTGCTTACAAACTCAAGTTATCACCCACTTGGAAAGTTCATAATGTCTTTAATGAGACATTATTAACCCCTTACATTATGTCTGCATTCCTGAATCAAAAACACCCACTGCCTCCTCTGTCCAACCTCATTGACAATGAAGAACACTATAAAGTTGATCAAGTCCTAAATCACAAACTACATAAAATCAGGGCAAAAGAGGGAGGGATGACAACTACCATTGACTATCTGGTCAGTTGGAAGGGTTATAGACTGGAATCTAACCAGTGGATTAATAAAAAGTTAATAAATGCTGATGCCACTATATAAAATTATGAATTATTCCTAAATTGAGCCATCAGAACAATGGTCTTAAGAAGAGGGTAATGTTACAATTTTTCCATTTTCTTTCTCAGATAACCCCTATTCATGCTTAGTCAGGATGCTAGAATGAGCACTTAGAACCATGAGACAAAGCTTAGTCATCACAACTAGCTGAGTCTGTCATTGTTCTTTGATGCAACAGCATTGCCTGACAATATATAATCAGCCTATTATGTATGATAATGATGTCTTAGAACAATGAGCATAATAGACCAAGAGACACATAATTAGTCATAGTATTATTAGCAGATCCTGTACAGTGTTTAAGACCACTAGCTCTTGCTGGTATCTCCAGCTTCAAGCTAAAGTTTATTCATCTCATTCCACCCTTGAGCCAACCCTTCAGGCCTTATGACACATTGATCAGAATATGCATTAGTAAATCTAGCTGATCTCCTGAAGTGCAAGAAGACTAGGCTGCCTATCATATATATTTGTTCACATGATGCTTGAGTCTAACAGATGTGGTGGAGGCCATGGAATTGGTTGGAATGAGATCCTGGTAGCTTGAGCAGAAAGTGATACTGTTTTCAGCCCAGTCAATCAGTGGATTGTAGCAGGAGAGTCAGTTGTATCCTAGGACAAGATTGCAAGATGAATCCAGATGAGTGACATAGAAGTCAATGAGGAAGGTGTCTCTGGAAGAGAAATGGATAGGAATGGTTGCAGTTTAAGATATATGGTTTCTGATGAAACTATTGAATAATTGGAGTTGCACACTGGGGATGGTTTTAATAGGAATATCATTGGCAGCTATGTACTTAGTGTCAACAAAGCAGTGGCTAGAACCAAAATCAATAAGAGCAAGAAAATGCAGAATAGTAGAAGCTGAGGATCTGTCAGGCTCCATACTAGTTGGTAATTTTGCTGAAAGTGAAAGATGGAAGGATTGGTTGGAAACAGATGTTGTGTTGAGGGTGATAACCTCCAGTGTGCAAATAGAGTCAATGCAACTCTGAACTCACATGGAGAGAACAAGATTGCTTCCTAGTTTTCTGACTCAGTTGGAGCCAGTTTCTCAAGAATGGTGTCTACTTCTGCTGCATGACTCTTGGCAGAAGCTGCTGCCTTCCACTTGTTGCAATCCTCAGTCTTGTGTTTGGCTCTACAGAATATACAGAGGTTGTTCTGATGCCAATGATCTTTTTCTTTCTGAGTCAGATGGCCATTTTTGCCTAGCTTGTCAGCATAGAGCTTGGTAATAGTGGATTTCAGTGCAGAGCTGGAGTCCAGAGAAGAGTTGGATCTCTTAGATTTGAGATTGGAAGGTTAGTTAGAGACTTTATTGTTCCAGTTTTCTCAGGCAATTTTGGTCTTTCAGGTTCAGTAACAGGCATCAAGTTCTTGGGTGAGAAGGCACATGTCATGGAGGTTGCTGGGCTTTCTATGGTAAGCCATGTCATCCTTTATATGGGTACAGAGACCATGGTAGAAAGTGTGGTGGAGAGAGTTGTCTCTGTACCCAATTTGCAAGGCATATTGATTAAATTAGACCATGTACTTCATAATCTAGTCTCCATTGCATATTTGGAGGTGTTTTAATGCATCCTCAGCATCTCTGATGGCATTGAAGAGGCTGAAGTTGCTACAAAGCTCATCCAAGAAAACCATATAGGAGAATTGCCAGACTGGTGGATTTTATGGGTTGGGGTTAAGAATGTCTGGTTCAAACCAGTTAAGCACAGTGCTGGCCAAAAAGAAAATAGTATAGTTGACTTTGCTAGCATCTGTTGTAAATGTGGTAGGTCTGTCATTGAAGTTTAACTGAAGAGAGACAATAAAAGTCTTCAGTTTGCAAGAGTCAGAGCCATCAAATAATTCTGATTCCTTGACTTTGATGTGAATGGTGGCTGACTTAGGGTTATTGAGGGAAACAGAGACTCCTTGTAACAGGTTCATAAATTCTAGGAACATGTTCTGCTGGTTTGGATTGTTATTTCCTGTGGAGCCATCAGAGCTGCTAGAGCCATTGGGACTATCTGGACCTTTTGATCCATCTGGATCTCCTGGCTCTCCTGGAAAAGAGTTTGGTGGATTACCACCTGATTCCCATCAGATGGAAGTATGAGTAAGGGTGTCTTCATTTCTACTCTCCAAGTCTAGGCTGTCTGAATTTCCATGTACATTGTCTAGAGATAAGGATTCTATCAGAGTGTCAGTTTAGGTGCTATACATCAGGCTGGCCCATTGGGCTCTATTGGTTGGAATGCTGGCGGCATCCAAAGGGTTAGGGAAATCATCATAATTAGGTTAGTGGGCAGTGAAGCTGGAGTGGGTGTAGGTTTCCCTATGGGAAGGTTGTCCTCCACTGGAAGCCAATCTAAAAAGGCCTGGTTGTTCCTTTGAGGTGGATGATAGGATGTCTTTCATGGAAAACATGTTGTGATGGGTAGGCTGAGTTTGTTCAAGATTGGCTTCTATAGGTTGGGTAAATGTGGTGGACATGATAAAAGTTTCAACTCAAGGGTTTGAGTTCAAATATACTGTTAAGAATGTGCCAATCAGTTGGGCTTGAGTGCATATGTGGAGATCAGCAGAGTGCATGGGTATCAATGAAGCTATTGGCAACATTCCTCTTGAGTTGGGCCCAAAGATTTGAATAGACAGAATGGAGTTCTATTGGCAGAGTGAAGGGTATCCTTCAAAGCAGAGTCTGTCAGATGAAGTAGAGAGGAGTTGAAGTGAGCATGAAGTGTGAATGGCTATCCAAGTTGATATTCAAACTGAGTAGTTATGATGATATACATGGCTTTATATACTAATAGTAGCTAATTTCAAGTCAGATTCCATTGGGTTCCAGTGTCAATATTCACTACCAAGTTCAGAATCTAGATATTACAATGTGAAATATGAATGTGAAATGATAATGGTGAAATGAAATTAGTAGATAACAGGAAGTGGCCAGAGTCTGATGGGTAGCATAATTGAATTCATGGTTGGTTGAGGTGACATGGAGGCTGGCAGCATGCATATAACAGCCAGTCATTTTATCCAGTTGTCTTGTCAATAATTAATGAAGAGGCAGAGTTATTTCTCCACTTCTTAGTTCACCCATTCTGTTTGTTCATTGGTTTGAAGATGGTATGCAGTTGATGTGTTTCATTTAATGTTGAAAAGTCAGTACAAGTCATCTAAGAACTTGGAGATGAATTGTAGTCCTCTGTCTAAGATGACTACTTGAGGCATCCTGTATTTGGCATAAACCTCATCCCACAGGATCTTTGCTCATTCTTCTGATATTAATTCTGTTGAGCAAGCAATCAGTATGATTGCTTTTGAGAATTGATTGACTATAATGAGGATGGCATTATAGCTATTACAGTCTGATAACCTGATGATCATATCAACTGATATGTGGATCCATGGTGATGATGGAACTTCATTTGAGTGAAGTGGCATGGCCCATAGTTATGTCAAGGACTTGTCTTGTTGATAAGTTTCACATGCTTTTATGTAGTGTTTGATGTCCTAGTTCATCTTAGGCCACCAGTAGTTTCATAGGATCAGTTCCTTTGTCTTGGCAATCTCTGGGTGTCCTGCAGTTGCATAGTCATAGCATATGGTGATTATCTTGCTATGTAAGGCTTGATCTCTGGGAATATAGATTTATTCATCATAGTGGATTATTCCATCTTTTCTGGTCATTCCCCTCTCATGGTTGAGTGATGAGGCCACTCATCAGTCTCACTTGTAGGTGTCCCAAGTCACACTCTTGATGTGCTCATGAATCTCCTCTTCTATTGGCATGATTATGGCTTGGAAGTGCTTGGGCTTTAGTAGAATCACTCCTTCATTGTCATCTCCTCTCTGATTGTGATCTGCTCTCCTACTGAGCAGATCCACCTTCTTGTTGGCTGCTCTGGTTTTGTGGTGCAGTGTGTAGTTGTACTCTAATAATTCTGTAGCCCATCAGGCTTGCCAATGGTTTAACTTCTGTGGCATTTGAAAGTATCAGAGGTTTTGGTGGTCAGTCCAGATCTCAAAGGTCTGAACTGCTCTGATTAGATAATGCTGTCATTTGGCCAGAATGAGCATTATAGTGAGCAACTCTTTATCATATATTTCATAGTTGCATTCCATGATCATTAGTGCTTTGGATAGAAATACAACTGAGTGCCATCAGCCCTCTTGTTTTTGAAAAAGAACAGCACTGATGGTGCCTTCACTTGAGTTGGCTTTGACACAGAATTTTCTGTCCTGTGTTGGGATGGCTAAGATTACATCTTCCATCAATTGTCACTTAAGGTTGTTAAACACTGACTATTGAGATGGGCTTCAGGTCCACAGTGCATTGCTGATTAGCTGAGTCATAGGGCAGACTATCTTACTATAGTCTCAGATGAATTACTGATAGAAGTTGGTGAAACCTAAAAAGGATTGTAACTCCTTTTTTCTTGTTGGTTCTGGCTATTTGGTTACCTCCATGATCTTGATGGAATCTATTCTAATATTCTCTTTGCTGATAATGACTCTGAGATACTCAGTTTCAAGTATCTTGAACTCACACTTCTTGGCCTTGAGGAAGAGTCAGTGTTTCCTCATGAGAGCTAGTATCTGTTGGACTAGCTGGTGATGTTCTTTCTTGGTTTTTGACATGATGAGAATGTCATCAAGATAGATTGTGACTCTTTTAGTGGTGATAAGGTCTTTGAAAATGTCATTCATCATCCACTAGAAAGTGGCTGGTGAATTAGTGAGGCTGGAGAACATGACTGTTAGCTCAAATAATCCTCAGTTGGTGCAAAAGATGGCCTTCCATTTGTTGCTCTCTTTGATGTGTACATTATTGTAACTCCAGTGGACATCCAGCTTAGTGTAGTATTGGATGCTATAAAGTTTATCTATTAATTCAGAGATTAACAGAAGCAGATAATGATTCTTGATTGTCATCTCATTGAGCTTTTGAGAATTCTGTACTGGTCAAAGCTTACCATCCTTCTTTTTGATGAAGAAGAAAGGAGAGGCCATTGGGGATTTTGATGGCTGGATTCATCCATTGAAGAGATTCTCCTCTAGAAACTGATCGAGCTCTTGTTGCTTGTTGTTGCTAAGTGGATATACCTTGCAATCCAAGTTAGCATTAGTGTTTGGAATCAGCTCAATGGCATGATCCCATGGTTTCAGGTCAGATAGTTTGTCAAAGCTTTCTTTGTCAAACAGGTCCCAATAGTCACATATTCATTCAGATACCATCTCTTCAAATGTCTTGCTCTCTTTCTCTATATTGGCCTTTGTGGCTAGGTCATTGGCATGATGTATGGCCTCAATGTGAATGGCCTTCTGCAGATCTACAGTGAGAATTGTCTTGCTGTCCTCCATCTCTTCATCCCACTAATCTTTGGGATCTTCATTGGGTAGCTTGAATGGGATTTTTCAGCAGTGACATCTTACAAATGTGATCTGGCCAGTTTTTCAATTAATGAGCAGATTATGATGAATCAGCCAGTTGTGACCAAAAAAAACTTCCTTGGTCTCTAAGTCAGTTATGGCCAAATTGATTCTTTTGGAATAATCACCAATTGTGAGTCTAAGCTTGACAAATTCAGTAATCAAACCAGCTTGATTCTTGGTTTCATCCATATTGTAGACTGGAATAGAGGCTGCTATAGCTCAGGTAGGGAGATTGTGCTTAGTGATGAAAGCATGGTTGATTGAGCTGCCAGTACACCTGCTGTCGATTAGCATGATGACTGCATAGATGCTTTGAAACATGAGTGTCTCAATTTGGGCCTTAGCTAGAAGGTCTTAACTCAGGGTCTTGGATTGTCAGATGAATTTCCATGGTACTCAGAGTTTGTTGAGCTATTCTAAGGCTCAGCATCACTTGGCTTTCCTCATCCCTTCTATCATCTCATTAATCACTTCTTCAGCTCAGGTTTTCTGAACTCAGTTTCTAAGTACAGCTTTTGCTGTAGCTTCATCCTTTGCATTCTTGATGGCTCATCAAGTCCATTTGGTATTGAATGGTTTGAGCCAACTAGTGAAGCTCTCTGTCTCTGTTCAGCCCATGGATGGTTGAGTTTCTTTCTTAGGTGATTCTATTTGTTGAGTGGTAGTATCAGGTATATTTGAATGCACATATAATTTAGACATAGTTGGTATTACAGAGATAATATCAGTCTGTTCAGCACCTGTTAGTGACATACCACTTGATGTTTTAGCCAAGTCAGTGAAATCACTCACTACTTAGCCCTATCTTTTACCTTCTTAACTCTCATTTCCAATCCAAGGGCTTCATCTTTCTATTGTAACTCAGCAATCAGCACCCTGAGGTCTTCTTTGGTGTGCTTGTTTTTCTTCTACAGGCAGTCTCATGCTATGTGGCCCTTTTAGCCAGAATTGAAGCACTTTCCTTCTTTCTTGAGCTGATCCATATCTATTGGCTTACCCATTCTGATAAATATCATGCCTGTACTAGTTTTCTTCTTGCTGTAAGAGAAAGTTGGGGTTGAGCCACTAGGCTTAGCAAATGTGGTTGTATTGAGGGTGGACTTAGCATCCTGTTCTTGATGCCTCTGACCCCTGATTAGAGTGGTCTATTTTGCCTTCTGCTATTGCCTCTCTTTGTATATAGTGATGATGCAGGCCTTTCACTCATCATATCCCTTCAGAATGTTCTGCCTGATTGCCATGATCATTATGAGATAGAAGGCTGGAGCTCCCATCTTCATGTATTCAACCATTCATCCTATATCCCTGACATCATCTCAGACTCTGGCAAGCTTTCTTAGCCTTTCTAGCTCATCAAAGTACTTGAGTGCTGGTTTGTCCTCCATCTTGTAGTCTTTCATCTTCTGTTTATGCACCTCCTAGACAGCTGGGTCAGTAAACTTGTCAATCACCATCTGCTTAAACACCAGCCACAAGAGATATCAGTGATGCTGCCTCATGGTTGATCAGAATGTAGGTGTGAGAAGTATCCACCACATTTTTGCCTTGTCCTTGAGGTATGTTGTGGCAAATCTGATCTTATACATGTTGAGAATAAAGAAGAGAGAGTACACTTGGAAATATTGATCATAGTCAATGAAGAAGTGGTCAATGTCATCAGAGGCCCCTTTGAATGGATGGGGTTTCCAGAAGAGATCTGGTCTGCAGCTGAGAACAGCCACATCAGCCACCAAGATGGTCATTGAGTTTGGGATTCTACTAAAAGACAGAACATTCCAGATTGTTAGGGATCCTGAGAATGAATGGAAAGAGCCATCATCAGTGACAGGACTCTTCAGTGGCTGTGCCTTTTTGTATACAATACACCTATCTTAGATGGTGCAGATAGAAGGTGCTGTGTATACAGCTCAACTAGATGCTATACTCAGCATCCATAGCATTGGTTTGATATTGAACCTGGACTTATATGCCAGTAGTGGTGCTAGTTGGTTTCCTAAATGATCTTTATTGTAAATAAAAATTGCCCACTCAGTGGCTGCATATTGAATAATATCCACATGCTCGATCTTGTCAGTGGCAGTGTACCTTTGTTTCATAGGCAACACTAACCAGATGTCATTTATCTATAAAGTGGCTGTCTCTTTCTGATAGAGCTGTAAAAACTCACTCTGGCACTCCTCCTGTGCCCTTCTCATCAATTCTTCTTCTGTCAGATGCTGTAAAAATATGCTTCCTCACTCAGAGAGGGGGATCCCCTTCTCCCTTATCATTAGAGTCTTTCTCATTGTCCATCTCACTCTTATCTCTCTTAAGGAGAGAACTGCCATGCAGATTGTAGATGTCCAGAGTGGTCTGACTGTTGCTGCTGCTGAGTACTGGGTCCAGCATCACTAGGTCTGAGGTGAAAAGGAGACTGTCTTCCTCACTGCTGCTCTTCTGCATCATGTCTTGCTGCTTCTGCTGCCACTGCTCTGTAATATCAGTGGAAGTTTCAATAGAAGTGGGGTCAGAGGAAGAGCATTGCAATGCATTCATCCAAGACTCACTTAAGGTCTCCTTTAGGGTCAATGTGCTCACTGTTGCCCTCAAGATCTCCTCTCTGACTTTGTAGATCCTCTTCTCAGACCAGGATATTGTCAGTCCTATAAGATAATAGGTGGTCATTGTCAAGATTGAGTGATGCTCATTAATGGACACCATCCATGTGGATGATACTCTCAGGGAGTATAGCCCATAGATCAGGCTCTGAGATGGTAGGAGTGCTAGATTCCTGGAATGGAGTGTCAGGAGAGTTGACCAAGGTTCTGTTGATAGTGGAGATACCAGGACTCTCTGAGTCTCTTCTTCAGTCTGCTTCATCTCAAGCTCAGAGATATCATCCAAAGAAGGTATTCTTTTTAGCCACCTTATACTCAATTCATATCTGCTTCTAGACATACTCAGTAAGGGAATTGGTGTGTTGAACTTTATCTTCTAAGAGGAGGACTGAATCGACAGGGTCAGTTGGTTGTGGTAGACTTGGTATCACTGGTATGCTTTCTGCTCTGCTTGGTGTACCATAGCTCTGGCAGCACTCTATTCAGTCAAGGACAGTGGCTGCAGCTTGCCAGTATCTTTCTTCATCACTGTCATCTGCAAAATATATATTGTCAGTTCTAACAATATATGTTCTCCCTCCCTTGCTATTGGTGCTCTGATTTTTGATATATAACTCAGTGGAGAAATTCTCTCTGCTTTCTGTCAGTGTTGCATATAGGGATCTGTGACTATCATTGGGAGAGGTGCTTCGAGCTCTTGAAGCCACTCAAGTGGCATCAAGAGAGTCTTGGGCATGGCATCCAATGCTAAGCTTAGAGAGTGCAGTTGAGAGAGTGGCCCTCATCATATAGATATGGCTGGAGATGTCTATATGCTCAATATGTGGAATAGGCATGTTGAGTCACAGCTTTTAAAATCCTGTAGTCTAAGGGTTGCTATTATTTCTGATGATTGCTATCAGAGATTGGGGTGGGTATCAGTGTGCTTCTTCTCTAGAACACTATATAGGCACATTCCTAGAGTCAGTTTTAGATACAGTTTCTTCTGTGGGCTGGAAGGACTGTCAGGCAGAGGGAGAGATGTTGTAGAAGGAGAGATCAGAGGTGACATTGTAGAGAATATATCAGATATGTTGAAATTCTTGATAGTGTTGAATAGTCTAGGTAGTAATTGATTGGTATCTATGGTATAGCTGTATGATCACTAATAATCCTAATAATGTTCTGATGATAGAAGCAAGAAGTTTGAAGAACTCATGGGTGAAGTTTGGATCAGATGGGTTGATGATAGGGGGCATTCAGTTTCTCAGCATGTTTGAGCTTGAGAAAGGGAAGCTAGAAGCTTTGAGCTAATTGTTAAGCTCAAATGATATGTGACCTAAACACATGATAAACTGACACTGTCTCACACTTCAGACAATGATGTCAGAGTTCACTTGATGTGTTATATGGCTCTGTATTGCAAGATCTTTAGATTAGCTTAAAATAAGATAATAATGAAATAAACTTTAACTCAAAGCTGGAGATACTATAGTGAGAGCTATGCTACTTATATACTAGTCATCATCCATCTAAATATATAACTACCTAATTCTGCATCCTGACATTATAGAGCATTTTGTCCAGTGTCATTAAGCTATCTACAAAAGAGTATTATCTGTTGTTGAGTGGTTACTGTCACATCAAAAAACAATGACCAACTAGGCATACTGTGATGACTAAGCCCCATTTCATGGTTCTAAGTGCTGGTTAAGTGCTATGACTAAGCAAAGATAGAGGTCAATCCTTGAAATAAAAGATAAAATACAGAAAAATCATAACATGAAGGCTTCAGAAGCAAAAAGCAATGAGGTGAATTTCACTATCTTCAAGATAAATGGAGAGGATAGCTACAATTGCATAATCAAAGGTGTTGGTTTCCATCACTATCTGTTGATTAGAAACCCAGTGGATAAGAATAGAGACATATGTAAAGATCTGTTTCAACTCATTGAAGGCAGCTAAGCATTTGTCATTAAATTTCCATGGAATTCTTTTGTGAGTGAGTCATATAAGAGAAATAATGATATCACTATATTCATGTATGAAGCAGTAGTAGAAGTTGATGAAACTAAGAAAAGATTGGATGTCCTTGACTTTTTATAATACTAGCCAGTTAACAATGGTCTTGACTTTTTTTTCAGATATGCAGAGTTCTTCAGGTGATAGAATGTAGCTTAGATATTTCAGAAGACTGTTTTCTATTCATCACCCTTTGCTATATAGATGAGATGATAGGTATGTCAAAGACTTAGCTTAGTGTAGATGCACATAGAGCAAGTGGAGTTGAGGAGATCAGAAATGAGGAGAAGAGAATAGTGATCCTTCTTGGAGATTTTTTTTAGGCCACAATAATCAACACAAAGTCAGAGTTCACTGGTCTTTTTCTTGACAAACAGGACCAGAGCCTTATGTGAAGAGCAGGACAGAGTAATAAACACATCATACAGATTATCATTAATAAACTCTCATAAGGCCTTGAGTTTAGATTCTGAGAGAGAACAAATGGGTTCAAGCAGTGGAGATGTTTCTTTCTCAAGATTGATTTTGAGATCATATGGCCTGTGTTTGAGTAGGTTTTTGGAGAGAATATCATTGAAGACATCTATGAAATTATGGTACTCTACTGGCACTGATAAAAGATCTGTCAGTTTTATGAATACAGCTTTGGCTCCAATATTAAGCAAGAAAGGCTGCAGTGTGAACTGCTGAGCATTTTCTTCTGCACTAGCTTGAACAAATGCAGCAGCAGATATGATGAAGATCTTTGTAGATGCTTATCAATCCCAACCCCAGGCCAATCTTACAAAAGATGATGAAGACATAATGACACCATGGCTATGCTTTATTCATTGATGCACAATAAGATGACAAGAAACAATGTGGTAACTATTGCCATCCCACATCTGAAACACAATAAGAACTGTAGCATATGGGAAACTCATTATAGCAATGGTATAGTAGTGACAATAACAAATAAAAGCAAGAGCATAGTCATTATTATTCTAAACAATAAGCAAAGACTATAGAAAGCAGACAATAGTTGCCTGTAAGGCATAAGGTTCTTCAGACAGTATATAAGACAGTAGTACATACTGATGTACTCTAGTCTTGAGCTTAAAGTTTAATACACCTACTACACTCTCTGACTACCTGATGTGAATACTCTTGCCACAATAGCAGACTATACCTACCAGCCACAACTCTTCATCTCTCTCTGTGAAATGCTTATAGCTTACCTCATCATTCTTATCATATTTTTATATTAAAACCAGACTCAGACTCAGCATTTAGAATTAAACTTTGGCAGAAGCAGTGTTAGAGATTTGTGAGTGTTAGTAAAAGTCTAACAATTAGTTTAAGACTTCACATGACTCAGTCCAACAGCACTTTGCATAAGACTAGCATATAAAACTCATGTTCAGAAACATTATTGCCACCTCTATCACAAGTGCTTGCCTATTCATTACAGTAACAGGAATTATCAGATATTATGTCATATGATTACTGAGGGAATGAAGAAGAAGAAGAAGAGAACTGGAGAAGTGACAGAACTGACAAAGAGTGAATTTCCTTTATTAAGCCCTCCAACCAGCACTCTACACACTCTTGAGTCAGAAGAGCATCATTGTTCAGCTATTAGCCCTAGAATTCACAGATACCAGCAGCATGGATTATATCATCCAATCTTCAGAATCTAGAAGTGTATAAAGTGGAAGAGAAGGATTTGAATCTCCCTCTCTTGTCATTTGACTAGCCACCTCTGATGAGAGAGAGTCAGTATAAGAGGATGATGGCCATACAAGCCAACCTTCAATCAGAGATATGGCTGCTCTCACTGCCAACTATCACTAAGGGCATATGTCAGGAGCCCTATCTGAGCTCTACTCTAGGCAGATGGATAAGTCCAGCCTTACAGCCAGCACATCTCAAAGTCCCTTGATCCAAGAGCAGAACATCAGTCAGATCATCTGTAGAGTTGATATATACAGCCTCAGAGAGAGCAAGCCTCAGTCTGCTGAATCAGAAACAGTGGATCCATATGAGCTAAGTAGAGAATATGAATATATCCCCAACTAGTGAACCTGCATGGCAGAAGAATCTGTCTAGACACTATCAGTGGCTCAGAGAGTGACAGACAGTAGATACCTGCTGGTTAAACACCAGCAAAGAGCTCCAATATCTCACACTGTCAGAACACACCAGAGATCTAGTGGACAGAGCATGGGCAGAGACTAGAGTAGCTAAAGTAGTATAGAATGCCAAGGGATGCTGGGAGCCTCCATTTTCTTTCTCTTACTATGCATCTGAATGATCACTATTAGCAGGAAGTAGTCTAAGCAGTTGGGAAAGCCAAAACCCTTTTTGGCAGACTTCTCAGCAAGTCTCAGTCACACTCATCTGTTTATTTGCCAGAGCAGAATCTAAAGCTGCCAGACCTCTAGCTCTATTGGCACTCTCTGACAAAGGAAAAGACTGAGATGAGCTGGCAGTACTATTTCCTCTGCCCTCTGAAGATTCACTGAATCATCCTCAGTATGATCAGAGACTATAGTTCTCACCTAGGTCCAAAAAGCCAGCCCTACCACTAATGCTTCCACTATCATCATCTGATACTCTGCTCCTATGAGAGCCCAAAACCATAGAGCTCTAAGGAAATTTAAAGCTGACTATAGCCTATAAGTCAGTACCATTCAAAGGAGAAAGCCTGGACTTGAAATATTTTTTCTAATAATATGAGGCATATTTTGAGGTGTACAGCATCTACTTCTCCATGAGCTCTATTAGATTCAGCCCTCACTGAGTAATGTTCTGTACAACCTGATTCAAAGATACTGCACAAGAATGGTGAAGCCTACAAGAACAGTACTTTTATGACCTAACTACAGGACAGTGGAGGTATCTCTTCTACCTATGATTCAAAGAAGCTGTATAATGACAATTTAAGCTAGATGCAGAACAAAATGTTTATGCAGCCAAGTGGCAGATCTTATGACAGGCTGACTTCATGGATGTTAAGAAATTCTTTCAAAAGTTTGAAGAGTTAGCATATCAGGCCAAAAAGATATATAATCATGAAGCCATATTAGAGCAGATTGAGAATGCAGTCTGATCCAATCTCTGTAACACTATTGCCTATAGGGATAATAATTTTCTCTCCACTTATAACAAGTGAAAAAGAAGGATTTTGCAGATGGACTATAATTATTAAGTCAACACTCTTAGTCATAGAGAAGCAAAAGCCATTACAAGTGGAGGAAAAGCTGTCACTGATAGGTCAGCTCTGAAAGGAGTGACTACAAGTGACAAGAGAATGGAAACTGAAACTGTGTATGGTGGTTAGAGGCAGCCAATGGATATCAGTGCATTCTGAAAAGAAGAAAAGTGCTTCAATTGTGAAAAGAAAGAGCACTTATCTTATCCCTGTCTAAAACTCCACAAGTCTTGGCCTCAAAGATCTGCTCCAAACACTGCATCAAGCAGTCAGCCTCCTGCCTCACACAATATTCAGGAAATGAAATTCTCAGATGAAGAATGGAAGCAGCTAAGTCAGATGTACCAAAAAGAAATGGCTGGATAAAAAGCCCAAGAGGAACTAGACTAAATGTTAGACTCAAGTTGCATGTACTCAAAACATATGATAAACTAGCACTGTATTGCATTTATACAGTCACACTAGAGTTCACTTTGTTGTGCTTTATTGACCAATATGCTTCAAAGCCTTTATAAAAAAGCTCAAGAGTAAAGTGATATAAATAAACTTTAGCTCAAAGCTGAGATTATACAGTGAGAGCTATCCTACTTATATATTACTCATCTATTGAGATAAATATAATACTACTTATTGTATCTGTCTAAGTCATTGTGCTCATTGTTTTTGAGTGTTGATACTATCTACAGAAAGGCTGTTGTTCTTTATTGAGTGTTGTTATCATGTTGAAAGATAATAACAGACTTGGCTTATTGTAATGATTAAGCTAGTCTCATAATCCTAAGTGCTGGTCTAAGCACTCTGACTAGGCATAAATAGGGGTTAAAATGAAGAGAAAAGAGAAAAAATCATAACATTACCTCCTCCTTAAGACTATCATTCCAATAGCTTAATTAAAAGATAATTCATAATTATGAATAGCATCAGTGGTATTTATTTGTTTCTTATTTACCCATTGATTAGATTCTGAGCTATAACCCTTCTAGCTAATCAAATAATCTGTTAGGAATATGCCAATCAAGTGGGTTTGAGTGCATACATAGAGACCAGCAGAGTATATGAGTGTCAACAAAGCTATTAGCAATATTACTCTTGAGTTGGGGCCCAAGAATTTGAATGGATGGATCAGAGTTCTATCAGAGAAGTGAAGAGGAGTATTCTTTGAAGTGAAATCTGATGAATGAGATAGAGAGAAGTTGAAGTGAATGTGAAGTGTAGATGGCTATCCAAGTTGATATTTGAACTGAGTAGTTACAATAATTATATATAGCTTTATATACTAATAGTAGCTAATTCTGAGTCAGATTCCATTGGGTTCTGATGTCAATATTTGCTACCAAGTTTGAGGTCTAAATATTACAATGTGAAATATGGATGTGAAATGATAATAGTGAAAATGAAATTAATAGGTAATAGAAAGTGGGTGGAGTCTAGTGAGTTTTGGCAATTGAATCCATAGTTAGTTGAGGTGATATGGAGGCTGGTGACATGCATATAACAGTATCCTTCTATTAGCATTCTTGCTCTCAAGAGTGCAGATCCTGATGGCCAGTGGGACCACATGGAAGATTGTTGTAGCTATGGGAAATTTTGCAACTTGGTCAGATACCATCACTATTGCCTAAACTTTTGCAACTATGTTGCCTCTTGCTGCATATTATCACTCATACACTCTCAAGCCTTTAGTGAGGAAACTCACCTCTGATGGCCCTGAAGGAGGCCAAGAAATTATTCTGTCTAGAATGGCAAACCACAGAGGAAGAATACATGGAGGCCATAGAAATCCACTCAGAGTGGAAAAGAGAGCAAGAGAGAGAGGAGAAAGTCCAGATAGACCATGTGGCCTGAGAGGCACAGAGAAAGAAGCAGAGAGGTTGGAGAGGAAAAGAGAGGAGGTCTGATAGGTGGTGGAGAGGTGGGCAAAGGAGATGGAGGAGGCTTTGAGAGAGGCTGCTCAGAGGGAGACTGAGGAGAGAGAGGCTGCAGAGGCCACAGCAAGGGCTGAGGCCTCAGAGATAGAGCAGAAGGAGATGGTTATGAAGAATAAGTTGCAGATAACCCCTGCAGAGGCCATTGATTTTTGGCTGCATCAAGTGCTGATAGAATAGTTTAATTCTGGCTTCAGTCTTTGCTTCAAGAGAGTGACTGGCCATATGCCTTCAGAGTCTGATGATAAGCAGGACAAGTGGATGAAGAGGAATGGTGAGTCAAAAGAATCCAAGGAGACCCTAGAGAGAAGAAAGAGGGTGCAAGAGAGGAAGTGGAGAGCAGTGGATCTGGTAGAGAAGGGCTATAAATGTAAGTTCAGGTTGAGGAGTGTAATGGATGGCAGTGAGACAGAGGTGGTTGCTAGTCTCAAAAAGCAGGCAAAGTTGGAAGTTGCAGGGCCAGCAGAGGGCAAAGAATTGTTGGATGGTGAAAGTAAGTGTCTTAATTTTCTTGCATAATTTAACTTAGCTTTTGTTTTCAGAAAGTTGTGTGCATTATCATCAAGATAGCATGTGGTATTATGCATGACCAGTAACTAAAGACACTAGTCAAGGGTGGACTTGTGCTCACTGCAAGATCAAGAAAACCACTTGTTCATTCAATAAGGGTATCACTGCAAGTGAGATGATCAGTAGTGTGGAGGTCTTCACTGACCTCCATCAAATTTTAAGATTAATTTGCAAGTTGATGTATTGTATAAATGAGTTGGTGAAAGAGCTAGTGGATGTCCATGGTACAGTAGTGGGTCTCCAGGATGACTGTGGTTCTGATAATATCTCTCTTGAACCTGTTTTTGAAATCTAAAGTGGAGGCCTGAAAGAAGGCCTGACTGGTTTTTAAGGATGAGAGAAATCAGAAGATGAAAGATCTTCAGGAGGCAATGTTGAAGAGGCTGGATGAGGATATAGAGAAATGAGGAGAGAGTTCAGGTTCTGATGTGTGACTGTTGAGTTCTACTTTTCTATAAAAATTTATACAAAATGTATATAGAAAAAGGCATCAGAGATTGATAGTAGACAAAAATATAAATACAAGACTTTGACTTTGAAAGTGTAAAAGAAGTGATTGAAATAATGGTAATTAGTGGTTAGAATTGAAATAGTAAGATGGGATGCTAGTAGTGTTCAGAGTAGTGTTGTATTAGGAATGAAATGTTTGAATGACTTTAGCTAAGAGTTCTGGTTTGCCTGAGTATCAATGGTGAAATTCCTTGACAAATTCATTGGCAGAAAACTTAGAGGCCAGTAACTAAGCAAATTCTTTATTGGTACCTTCATAACCTAGCCACTGGATCTTATACAGCAGTAGGCAGTGGAACCAGCAGTCCAGCTTAGAGTTGAAGATTTAGACTATTTCAAAATGTTTTTCTCTATTGACTTTGACTGGAGGCAGCAATAGTTGGACTCAGTTAGAAATAGTGTTTTCTTTTATGAGTTCCAATTGTGATACATAGAAAGCCAAGTGAATAGATCAGAGATCCAGTGGAAGCCTCAGGGTGAAAGAGTGGGAATCAGATTAGGCTATGATTTCAAAAGGACCAAGATATTTCTCCAAGAATTTTCTGATCAGATGGGTGGTTTTGATATGTTTGAAACTGAGGTAGATCTTGTTGCCCACTGTAAATGGGGGTGTCAGAATCTGATGCTTGTCTGCTTGAATCTTGTAGCAAGCCTGAGCCTTGAAGATTTTATCTTTTAATACTTGATGGAGTTTGTCAAGATTGACTGCAAAGTCTTAGGCTCAAGCAGAGATGATGTCTCTTTCAGAATGAACAGTGATGTTGGAGTGGTAACTCTTGTTAGCAAAAAATAGAGAAATTCCAGTAGATGCATTGGAGGCATTATTATAGGCAAACTCAGCAATAGATAAGAGAGTGTCTCAGTTGTCCTGTTGGTAGGAGCAGTAGATGCAAGTCTGATAGTTGTTCAATGAAATCCATGAAAATAGAATCCTATGGCCATTCAGGAACTAGTAAAGGTTTGAGTAGCCTATAGAGATGATGTCTAGATGTCTTGTTGCACTCACAAACTGTGCAGGACTTAACATAGTGTTGAACATATTCACACATCTTTGGCCAGGTGTAGTCCCATTGGACTAGCTCTAATGTCTGGTTTTGACTAAAGTGGCCTGCTAAGATGTGGTCATGATTGTTCTGAAGTATATAGAGATAGAGATTGTCAGAGTCCAGAATATAGATGTGGCCTTCAAAGCAAAAGATGTTAGATTCATCAATAGACTACTGAGAGAGAGAGAATTCAGAAGTGGCCTTGGCCTAGCAGAGGCTGTCAGAGGATGTAAGGTCAGAGAATTGTGCTTGTTTGATATTAGGGTGGAGTTTGTTGATATCCACAATGGCACTAGCCCATAGGGTGGAGTCTTTGAGATAGATTGCATAGAGTGATACAGAAAGTTGTTCTTAGGTGAATATGAGTCAGAAATTGTGGGAGTTGATTTGAGCTTATTGGCTATCCCTCTCTTTAGGGTAGATGTCCTATTGTCTAGTGAGCATATCTGGTTTTTCACCAAGTTTTTCAGAGCAGAACTGAATTACTAGGTTGAACTGAAATAGATATTCAGACCAGTGGATCTGTTAGCAGATTAGAATCTTGATGATAGCAAAGTATTCAAGATTCTTGTGATCTGTTACAATATTAATGGAGTCCATGAAGCCTTTAAGATGGTGCTGCCAATGTTTAAAGGCTTTAAAAATGACTAGAAGCTCTTTATTATAGGTGTTATAGTTGAGTTCAGCATTGTGGAGGCTTTGGGAGCAGAAAGTGATGAGGTGAATTTTGCTATCTTCAAGATAGATAGAGAGGATAGCTGCAATTGTGTAATCAGAGGCATCAGTTTCCACCACTATCTTTTGGTCAGAGACCCAGTGAATAAGGATGAAAGTATATGTAAAGGCCTGTTTCAACTCATTGAAGGCAGTCAAATATTTGTCATCAAATTTCTATGGAGTTTTCTTGCAGATGAGTTATATAAGAGGAATAATAATATTGCTATATTTGTGTATGAAGCAATGATAGAAGTTGGTAAAGTGAAGAAAAAATTGGATATCCTTGACTTTTTATAGCACTGGCCAGTCAACAATAGCCTTGACTTTTTCTTCAGACATGCAAAGTCCTTCAGATGATAGGATGTAGCCTAGATATTCCATGGAATCTCAGTTGAATTTTTATTTAGAGCCTTTGCAGTAGAGTCCATTAGCTTTAAGCTTGCATAGAACCTCACAAACATGTTTCTGGTGATTTTTTGGCTTGTCAGAATATATGAGAATGTCATCAAGATAGACTACTACTAATATGTCAAGCATGTCTGAGAATATATCTGTTAAGCCCAAATTCCATGTAACCAATAACATGTGATAAACTAACACAACCTTGCACTTCAGGTTAAATGTCAGAGTCCACTTGATGTGTTTGATAGTGCTGTGTTGTCAAGGCATTGCAAGTCACTCAAGATAAGATGATGAAAGAATAAACTTTAACTTGAAGCTAGAGTTACTACAACAAGAGCTATGCTACTTATATACTCATTGTTATCCATTCTAAAGATCTAACTATCTAATTGTTCATCCTGAAGCTGTAGAGCATCTTGTCCAGTGTCGCTAAGCTACCTACAAAAGAGTATTGTCTGCTGCACAGCTGTTACTACTGTTACTGCTGTCCAAGGACAAAAAAGATATTCTGTCATTGTGTTGCTATGAGACTTTACAGCAGCACAGTAGAATCTGAGTGGTGCTGCTGACTAAGCAGAAATAGAGATCAATTCCCAAATAAGTCAAATAAAAAGAAAAGAAAATAAGAAAAATTGTAATATTACTCTCTCCTTAAGACCATCATCCCAATGGCTAATTTAGGGATAAGTAGGCTGGTCCAGAGATGGTCACAATATCTCATTCCAGTCCCAACTTGCTCTTCTTTTCTGTAGATTTTGTGGCCAATATATCCTTTGCTGTCAGCAGATATTCATTAGATTCATAAAGATATTAATTGTATTTTTGTCTATTTGATCAATTTAGTCACTGTTTGTAGTCATATATTGCTTTGTCAGCATCTATTCATTTTTCATTGATCCATTGATTTGATTCTGGTCTATATTCTTTTCAACTGATTAGATAGTTCACTATTGTTATTGTTCCACCACTATGTGCTTTGACTTTTCATAATTTATAGTTTAATATTTGATTAATTTTATAATATTTCTCATTGTCAATCAAGTTTGGTGGTGGTGGTGGTGGACATTTCTGATTTGGAAAGGCTGGTTGGATGTAAGAAGTCAAAAGTGTTTTGTTGAATATGTCAGGACTTTTCATGTGCTGGGTAGTTATAATTTATATGCAGATGCACTAACTTTGCTGATGATTGAAAAGGGTCTAGTATATTTGTCTGATAGTTTTTGTTTTAGATGAGAGAGATAGAGATTTATTGTATTCAACCAAACTTTGTCATTGATTGAATACTCATGGGCTGGCCTTTGATGTTTGTCATACTGCTTCTTCATTGTTGAGGCAGCCTTTTCAAGAGCTGTCTTTATTTCATCATAAATTTTTGCCATTGTAGTAGTAAAATCCATTGATGCTAGTGTCATCATGTGTACTCATTCACTTTGGGCAATGAGAGGATATTACCTGTAGTTAACAAAAAAAGGTGTTTTGCCAGTTGCTGAGTGAATCCTGTTGTTGTGTTGGAAAGCAGCTAGTGCCAGCTATTCCACCCAATCATCTTGGTGATAGTTGATAAACAGTCAGAGGTACTTTTCAACTTTTTGATTCATCTGTTCTGTCTGGCCATCTGTTTGAGGATGGTATGCTGTTGATGCATTTCACTTGATATTGAGAAGTCAGTATAAGTCATCTAGAAACTTGAAGATAAATTGTGGACTTCTATCTAAAATCACAACTTGTGGTATCTCATATTTAGCATAGACTTCATCCTATAGGATCTTCATCTATCCTTTCAAAGTTAACTTCATTGAGCAAGCAATCAGAATGATCGCTTTAGAGAAGCGATTGACTATAATGATGATAGTATCATAGCTGTCACTTTCTAAAAGTCTGGTTACTATGTCCACTAAAATGTGGGACCATGGTGATGATAGAACCTCATTCAGATGGAGTGGTGTGGCCCAGAGTTATATTGAGAATTTGTCTCACTGACAAACTTTGCAAGCTTTGACATATATGAGATAATGCCACTATTCAGCTAGAGTAAGCATTATAGCAAGGAGTTTTTTGTCATAAATCTCATAGTTGTGTTCCATTACTATGAGTGCTTTTGATAGGAATGCAACTGGTCACTATTTGCCATCTTGTTCTTGAGAAAGAACAGCCTCAATGGTGCCCTTGCTTGAGTCAGCCTCCACTCAAAACTTCTCATCCTGGGTTGGTATTGCCAGGATGACATTTTCAGCCAATTGGTGTTTGAGATCCTCAAATGCTGATTGCTGTGATGGTTCTCAAGTCCATGGCACATTTCCAGTTAATTGCATCATGGGTTGGACTATCTTGCTATAGTCCCAAATGAACTGCCAGTAGAAGTTGGTGAAGCTAAGGAATAATTATAGCTCCATCTTCTTAGTTGGTTCCAGCCATTTGATTACTCCTGTCACTTTGACAGGATCTATTCTGATGCTCCCTTTGCTGATAATGACTCTGAGATATTTAGTCTCCAATATCTCAAATTCACACTTCTCAGCTTTGATAAAGAGATGATGCTTTCTCATCAAGGCTAATACCTGTCATACTAGCTGTCAGTGTTTCTCTTGGATTTTAGACATAATTAGAATATCATCTAGGTAGACTGTAATCTTTCCTATAGTGATGAGATTCTTGAAGATGTTATTCATCATCCACTGGAAAGTGGTGGGCAAATTGGTGAGTCCAAAGAACATCACTATCAGTTTGAATAATCTATAATTAGTTCAAAAAGCAGCCTTCCATTTGTTGCCTTCTTTGATGCAGACATTATTGTATTCTCATTGGACATCCAGTTTAGTGCAGTATTTGGCACCATAGAGTTTGTCCATTAATTCTGAGATCAACAGAAGCAGATAACAATTCTTGATTGTCATTTTGTTAAGCTTCTAGTAATCCTGTACTGGTTGGAGTTTTCCATTCTTCTTTTTGATGAAGAAGAAGAGTGAAGCCATTGAAGACTTTGATGGTCAGATCCTTCCATTAGACAGATTCTCATTGAGAAATTTGTCTAGTTTCTGTTGTTTGTTATTACCAAGTGGATAGACTTTGAAATTCAAGTTAGCATTGGCATTGGGAATTAGTTTGATAGCATAGTCCCAAGGCTTTAGATCAGGTAATTCATCAAAACTTTCTTTCTCAAACAAGTCTCAGTAGTCTTGTGTTCACTCAGACACCATCTCTTTAAATGTTTTTTCCTCCTTCTCAGCATTGGCCTTTGCTGCTAAGTTGTTCATATAGTGTATGTCATGAACATAAATGGCCTTCTGTAGGTCAACAGTGAGAATTGTCTTGTCATCTTCCATTTCTTCATCCCACCAATCTTTGGGATCTTCATCAGGTAGTTCAAATGAAATTTTTCAGCATCAGCATCTGATGAAGATGATGTGTTCAGTCTTCCAGTGGATTAGTGGATTATGCCAGATTAGCTAATTATGATCAAGGAATATTTCTTTGGTTCCTAGATTGGTTACTGCCAAGTCAATTCATTCTGAATGATCACTGATAGTGAGCCTGAGCTCAATGTATTTGGTGATTGAACCAGCTTGGTTTTTTGTTCCATCCATATTGTAGACTGAAATAGGTGTCACTGTAGCCTGAGTAGGAAGATTGTGCTTGATGACAAAAGCATGGTTGATTGAACTTTCAGTACACCTGCTGTCAATTAGTGCAGTAACCATATGGGTGCTTCAAGATATAAGCATCTTGATTTAGACTTTGGCCAATAGGTCTTAGCCTGAAGTTTTAAATCATTAGATGAACTTCTGTGATTCCTGAAGTTCATCAAGCCATTTCAGAGCTTGACATCATTCAGCCTTCTTTATCCCTTTGATCATATCATCCACTACTTCTTCAGTCTGAATCTTATGGACCCAGTTTCTGAACATGGCTTTTGCTGCTGCTTTATCCTTTACATCCTTGATGGCTCACTAAGTCCATTCAGTATTGAATGGCTTTAGTCAGCCAATGGAGCCCTCTGCCTCTGTTCAGCCCATGGGTGGTTGAGTCTGTTTTTTAGGCAATTCCAGTGTCTGAATGGTAATGTCAGGTATATTCAAATACATGCATAATTTAGACATAGGTGATACTACAGAGATAAAGTCAGTCTGTCCAGCATCTGATTATGACACATCACTCTTTGGTACTTTGGCTGAGTCAGCAGAATTGCTCACTGCTTGATCCTGTCTTTTACCTCCTCAGCCTTCATATCTGTTCTGAGGTCTTCTTCCTCCTTCATCAATTCTGCAATCTGTACCTGTATGTCTTCTCAGATGCACTTGTTCTTCTTTTAGGGACAGTCTTGTGCTATGTGGCCCTTTTGGCCATAATTAAAACACTTCCTCTCCTTCTTGAGGCAATCCATGTCTATTGGCTTATCTGTTCCAGTATATGTTGTGCCCATACCAGTTTTTTTCTCACTGTATGAGGAAGTTGAGGCTGAGCTGCCAGGCTTAGCAGATGTGGTCATGTTGAAGGTGGAGGGCTTCACACCCTGTTCCTGGTTCTTCTGTCCCCCTTATAATAGGATGGATATTTCTGCCTTCTGCCACTGTCTCTCTCTGTACATTGTGATGATTCATGCCTTTCATTCATTGTATCTCACCAGGATCCCATGTCTGATGTCCAAGATAATCTTCAGATAGGAGGATGGGGCTCTCATTTTTATATACTTGACCATTTATCTGGTATCAGTGACATTATCTCAGACTCCAGTGAGTTTACTGAGCTATTCCAATTTGTCAAAGTAGTCTGTGGCTGGTTTATCAGCTATCTTGAAGTCCTTCATCTTCTGCTTGTGGACTTCTTAGATGGCAGGATCTGTGAATTTATTGATGATCATCTGTTTAAAGACTGGCTATAAGAGATACTGGTGATATTGTCATATGGTAGACCAGAATGTGGGGTATAGGAGAATCCACCATGTTTTCATCTTGTCCTCCATGTGAGTCAAGGCAAATATCACCTTGTATATATCAAGAAGGAAGTATGAGATGAATACTTGAAAATATTGATCACAATCAGTCAGAAAGTGATCAATATTGTTAGATGCTCCTCTAAAGGAGTAGAGCTCATGTACAAGATTTGGTTTTACATTGAGTATTTAAGCACTGGTGTCAAGAGTGGCCATAGGGTTCAGTATCCTGCCAGAGGTTCTAGAAATGAATGCAGAGAGCTATCATCAGCAATGGGACTTTCTGGCAGAGGTACTTTCCTTCACACAATCCACCTATACTTGATGGTCCAGCCTTGGGTGATTGCCTTGGGATCATCCACCTTGGGAGCCTTTAGAGCTACTCTGCTGCCTTTGGCTTCATCTGATGGAGGTTGTCCAGCAAATGGTTGCTGAATCGGCAGCCTCCACAGGTTTGGGTAATAGATGCTTAATTGGGGTCAGCTTTATGAAAGCCAAGATGCTGTACTGCAGATAGCTGATGTGGTGAATGAGTATTGAGATGATGCCATTCAGATTGAGGGAGCCATATTGGATGGCTTGCTCAGCACTATACTTAGGCTGATAAGCCAGTAACAGTGCCATCTAGTATCCTAAATATCTTTTATTGTAAATAAAAATAGCCTGCTCAGTGGCTGCATATTGTGGAATCTCTGCATGCTCAATCATATCAGTGGTGGTATACCTTTGTCCCATGGGTGACATCAATCAGATGTTGTCTGTCTATAATGTAGCTGCACCATCCTGATATAGCTCTATAAAGTCCTTCTGGCATGCCTCCCATGCCTTTCTTGCTAACTCCTGCTCATGCTCATATATGTTGAACATGCTTTCTTATTCAAGGAGGGGATTCTCAACTTTCTTGTCAAAATCATCCTCCTCATCCTCATCATCCTCATTGATGGTTTTGCTCATGTTTCCTTCAAGGAGAGAACTGTTATGTGGGTTATAAACCTCCAGGATGACTGTGCTGAGACTGAGTACTGGATCCAGCATCATTGGATCTGAGTCAAGGAGTAGGCTCCTGCTGGGACTGCCTTTGCTGCTTCTTGACTGCCTCCCACTCTGCTGCTGCTGCCATTGCTCTGCAATACTGACAGAAGTTTCAATAGAACTGAGGTTGAAGGAAGAGGGCAGCAAAGTTCCCATCAAAAAACTGCTTGAGGTCACTGGTGGGGTCAATGTTCTCATTGTCCTCTCTGATCATTCCTCAGTCTGCTGATATGCCATCTCCTCTGATGGAGATATCATCAGTCTCAGTGATAGTATCAGTCCCATAGAATAACAGATGGTCATCATCAAGATCAAGTGATACCTGCTAATGGATGTCATCTGTATGGATGACTCCCTTAGCTGGCTCTGCTCAGGGATTGGACTTGGTGGCAGGAGTGCTAGGTTCTCAGAACAGAGTGTCAAGTATGCTGTTGGTGGTGGTTTCAATGAGCATACTGTCTCTGAGGCTTTCTGAGCCCCTTCTTCAGTCTGCCACATTTCATGCTTGGAGATACCACCCAAAGAGGGCATTCTCCCTCATGGTTTCATACTCAATGCATGTCTGCTCCTGGATGTACTCAGTAATAGGGTCAGCATGTTAAACTTCATCCTCTCAGGAGAGGACCAGATCAATGGTGTCAGTTCATTGTGCTGCACATAATAAAGTTCATACATAGCCTGTTCTGCTTGCAGCATGGCTAGCCACATGCTGCTCCAGTCTGTCTGCTTCTCAGATAGCAGCATGCCAAAACTGATGCTCATCACTGTCATTGTTAAAATAGGGGTCACTGCTGATCTCTGTCCTATGGTCAGTGCTTCTGCTTCATACTATGTAGTGTGTCAGGACCTATGGTCCCTGGTATTTCTGATCCCTTGAGCCACCTGAATAGCCTCCAGAGAGTCTCTGGCATGGCATCCAACACTGGACCCAGAGATAGAGGTTATTGTCCTCATTGCGGGAATATCATCTACAACATTGCACTCAGAGGACAGAATGAGAGTATCAGATCGGGGTTGTTAAAATCCTGTAGCCCAAGAGTTTCCAGAGTCTCAGACAACTGCTATCAGGGGTCATGAGGGATACTGGTGCTGCTGCTGCTACTCCTCTTCCCTAGAACACTCTTCAATTAGGCTTCCAGAGATGATTTCAGATATGAGTCCTTTTTCAGATCAAAAGGACTGTTGGACAGAGGCAGAGATGTCATGGAGGGAGAGGTCTGGCATGACATTGCAGAGAATAATTTGAATATATTAAAACTCTTAATAATGATAGATAATTCAGATAGTAACTGATTGGCATCTATAATACAGCTGTATGATCACCAATAAGCCTATCAATATTCCGATAATAGAAGCAAAGAGTTCAAAGAACTCACAGGTAAAGTTTGGGTCTGAAGAATTAAGCACAGGAGGCATTCAGTTTCTCAGCACAATTGGGCTTGAGAAAGAGAAGCTAGAAGCTTCAAGCTAATTGTTAAGCCCAAATTCCATGTGACTAATAACACATGATAAACCAACACAACCTCACACTTCAGGTTAAATGTCAGAGTCCACTTGATATATTTGATAATGCTGTATTGTCAAGGCATTGCAAGTCACTCGAGATAAGATAGTAAAAGAATAAACTTTAGCTTGAAGCTAGAGTTACTACAGCAAGAGCTATGCTACTTATATACTCATTGTTGTCTATTCTAAAGATATAACTACCTAATTGTTTATCCTGAAGCTGTAGAGCATCTTGTTTAGTGTCACTAAGCTATCTACAAAAGAGTATTGTCTGCTGCACAGCTGCTACTGCTGTTACTGCTGTGTAAAGACAAAAAAGATATTCTGTCATTGTGCTGCTGTGAGGCTTCACAGCAGCACAGTAGAACCTGGGTAGTACTGCTGACTAAGCCTTTCCATAGTTCTAAGCACTGGTTAAATACTCTGACTAAACAGAAATAAGAGTCAATTTCTAAATAAGTCAAGTAAAAAGAAAAGAAAATAGGAAAAATCATAACAATATCATTCACAAATTGTTAGAATGCCATCAGAGCATTTGTGAGACTAAAAGGCATGATATGCTATTTAAAGGAACTATAACAGGTTTGGAAGGCTATTTTCCATTTATCTCCTTTGGCTATGCAAATGAGATGGTAGGCATGCTGCAGGTTGAGCTTGATGTAGATGCACACAGAGTGGACAGAGTTGAGAAGATCAGAAATGAGAGAAAGAGAGTAGTGATCCTTCTTGGAGATTTTGTTTAGGCTATGGTAGTCAACACAGAGTCAGAGTTCACTGGTCTTCTTCTTGACAAATAGGACTGGAGCCCCATACAAAGAGCAGGATGGAGTAATGAATCTATTGTATAAGTTATCATCAATAAACTCTCATAAAGCTTTAAGTTTAGATTCTAAAAGAGAATAATAGATTCAAGCAGTGGAGATGTTCCTTCTTTAAGGTTGATTTTGAAATCATACAGCCTATGTTCAGGTAGCTTTTCAGAAAGGGTATTGCTAAAGACATTTGCAAAATCATAGTACTTTACTGGTACTGATAAAAGGTCTGTTGGTTCTGCAAATGCAGCTTTAGCTCCAATTTTAGGCAAGAAAGGCTGCAGTGTAAACTGTTGAGTGCCTTCTTCTGCACTGGCTCAGACAAATGCAGCAGTAGATATGATGAAGATCTTTGGATGTGCTTTCATAGTAAAAGACTCTGAGAGAGGATAGAAATAGATGGATTCATACAGGAATAGAGTCCACTGGCTATCTGAAGTGTATTTGGAATGAGGTGAAGCCTCAGAAGTTGGACTGATGGATTCTGATAGGCACAGAAGTCTTGGAATTGAGCTGAAGAGCTTGAAGAGAGGTGGATTGTTGTCTTGTGAGCATAAAAGTCCTAGGGATATAGTGGAAGCTGCAGAATTAGTTGGAGTGAGATCCTGATAGCTTGAGTGAAAAGTGATACTGTTCTCAGCTCAGTCAATCAGTGGATTATAGTAGAAGAGCCAGTTGTATCCTAGGATAAGATTGTAAGACAAATCCAGAGGAGTGATATAAAAGTTGATTGAAAAGGTGTCTCCAGATAGGAAACAGATGGGGATAGTTGTGATTTGAGATATATCACTCCTGATAGAGCTATCAAATAATCAAAGTTGCACACTAAGGATGGTTTTAATAGGGATTTCATTAGCAGCTATATACTTAGTGTCAACAAAGCAGTGGCTAAAACCACAATCAATAAGGGCAAGAAAATGCAGAATGATATAAGTTGGGGAGCTGTCAGATTCTGTGGTAGTCAGTAATTCTGCTGAAAGAGAGATGTGAAAGAAGTGATTGGAAAGGGATGTTGCATTGAGGGTGATAGTCTCTGGTGTGCAAATAGAGCCAATGCAATCCTAAACTCACACAGAGAGAACAGAGTTGCTTTCTAGTTTTCTGACTCTGTTGAAGCTGGCTCTATGAGAGTAGTGTTGACTTTAGCTGCATGACCCTTAGTAGAGGCTGCTGCCTTCTGCTTGTTGCAATCCTGGGTCTTGTGTTTGGCTCCACAGAATATACAAAGATTATTTTGGCACTGATGGTCTTTTTCTTTCTGAGTAAGATGACCATCTTTGTCTAGCTTGTCAGTATAGAGCTTAGAGATGGTAGATTTTGGTGTGGAGCTGGAGTCTGAGGAAGAAGAGTTGGACCCTTTATATTTGGGGTTGGAGGATTAGTTGGAGGTCTTATTGTCTTAGTTTTCACAGGCAATTTCAGTCTTCTGAGTCTAGTAGCAAGCATCCAGTTCTTGAGCAAGGAAGCATATGTCACAAAGGTTGTTTGGCTTCTCATGGTAGGCCATATCATTCTTGATATGAGTGCAGAGGCTGTGGTAAAAGGAATGGTGGAGAGAGTTATCTCCATACTCAATTTATGAGGCATACTGATTGAATTGAACTATATACTTTATGATCCAATTTCTATTATGCATCTAAAGATATTCTAATGCATCTTCAGCATCTCTGATAATGTCAAAGAGGCTGAAGTTGCTATGAAGCTCATCTAAGAAGGCTGCATAAGAGAATTGCTAAGCTGGATTCCATAGATTAGGATTAAAAATGTCTGGTTCAAACCAGTTAAGTGTGATGCTAGCCAGAAAGGAAATGGCATAGTTGATCTTGCTAGCATCCATTGTGAATGCAGTAGGTCTGTCATTGAAGTTCAACTGAAGAGAGACTATGAAGGCTTTCAGTTTGTGAGAATTGAAGCTGTCAGAAGGTTCTGGTTCCTTGATCTTAGTTTAAATGCTGATTGGCTTAGGGTTATTGAGGAAAGCAGAGACTCCTCATAACAGGTCCATAAGTTCTAGGAACATATCCTGCTGGTTTGGATTGTTGCTTCCTGTGGAGCCA
Organism: Guyanagaster necrorhizus; assembly: GCF_019112545.1. Classification (NCBI taxonomy): domain Eukaryota; kingdom Fungi; phylum Basidiomycota; class Agaricomycetes; order Agaricales; family Physalacriaceae; genus Guyanagaster; species Guyanagaster necrorhizus. The sequence goes on from NW_025064892.1 coordinate 843,643, forward strand.
TCAGAGCTACCCAAACTATTGGGACCATCTGGATCACTTAGACTATCTGACTCTTCTGAAAAAGGGTTTAATGGATTACCATCTGATTTCCATCAGATGAGAGTATGAGTAGAGGTGTCTTCATCTCTACTCTCTAAGTCTGAGCTGTTTGAATTCCCATGCATGTTGCTCAGAGATAAGGAGTCTATCAGAGGATCAATTTGGATGCTGTATATCAGGCTTTATTGGTTGGCATGCTAGATATGATAAAAATTTTTGACTTAAGGGTTTGAATTTGAATATACTGTTAGGAATGTGCTAATCAAGTGGGTTTGAGTGCATGTGCAGAGACCAGCAGAGTGCATGGATATCAACAAAGCTATTGGCAATGTCACTCTTGAGTTGGAGCCTAAGGATTTAGATAGACAGAGCAGAGTTCTATTGGAGAAGCAAAGAGGAGTATCCTTCAGAGCAGAATCCAATGAATGAGATAGAAAGAAGTTGAAGTGAGTGTGAAGTGTAGATGGCTATCCAAGTTAATATTTGAACTGAGTAGTTATAATGATTATATATGGCTTTATATACTAATGGTAGCTAATTCTAAGTTGGGTTCCATTGGGTTCTGATGTCAATATTTACTACTGAGTTCAGAGTCTAGATATTACAATGTGAAATATGAATGTAAAATAATAATAGTGAAAATAAAATTAATAGGTAATAAAAAGTAGGTGAAGTCCAGTGGGTTTTAGCAATTAAATCTGTGGTTGGTTGAGGTGACATAAAGGCTAGCAGCATGTGCATAATATAATCAATCATTGTAGTCATGCCATCTCTGCAAGTACAAATTTTGTAGAGGTGATGATTAAGAATTTGATTAATTGCATAGTGTTCTTTGTTATTGATCAAGTCAGAGAGTGAAGGTGGAAGCTGTTCTTGATTTGGGAATGCAGGCACAATAAATGGTGTTAGGAGAGACTCATTAAAGACATCATGGATCTTCCAGTTGATTGGAAGATAGAGCTTATATGCAGAATTGCTGACTTTAGCCATTATGAGAAAGGATCCAGTGTGCTTGTCAGCAAGTTTTCACTTCAGGTGGAGAAGATGGAGGTTGGTTGTGTCCAACCAGACTTTATCATTAATGTTATATGCATGTGCTGAAGAGCAGTATTTGTTGTACTGTTTCTTCATAGAGATAGCTGCTTTTTTAAGAGCAGCTTGAGTTTCTTTGTAAATCTTAGATATGGTGGTTGTAAAATCAGAAGAGACAAGAGTCATAGTATAGGTGTGTTCAGTGTGGGAGACATTAGGGTACCAACCATGGTTGATGAAGAACAGCATTTTTCCTGTTGCTGAGTGAATCCTGTTGTTGTGTTGAAAAGCAGCAAGAGTAAGCCATTCAATCCAGTCATTCTATCAGTAGTTAATGAATAACCAGAGATATTTCTCAATCTCTTGATTTACTCTCTCTGTCTGTCTGTCAGTTTGCAGGTGGTATGCCATGGAAGCATTTCAGTGAATGTTCAGCAGTCAGTACAAGTCATTGAGAAATTTCAAGATGAATTATGGTCCTCAGTCAGAGATTACAACTTGAGGCATTCCATATTTAGCATAAACTTTATCTCATAGAATCTTTGCTCACCCTTCTGAGGTTAATTCCATTGAGCGCATGATTGGAATGATTACTTTAGAGAACTAATCAACAATGATAATGATCACATTATAATCATTGCATTCTGATAATCTAGTTATCATATCCACTGAAATGTGGGTCCATAATACTTGAGAGACCTCATTTGGATGAAGTGATGCCACTCATCATTTCCTGTGCTGACAGGCCTCACACTCTTTGATATAACATTTAATATCTTGGACCATCTTTGGCCACCAGTATTCTCATAGTATCAGCTCTTTGATTTTAGCAATGCCTGAGTGTCCTGTGGTTGTATAGTTATGACATGTGATAATGATTTCATCATGAAGCTGCTGATTCCATGAGATATAGATCTGCTCATTATAGTGAATCAGCTCTCTATCTTTTGTCATACCTCACTTATGATTGAGTGATAGAGTCACTTGTTGGTCCCATTTGCTGTTGTCTCTTGTCACACTCTTGATCTGCTCATGAATCTTCTCCTCTGTTGGCATTATCATTGCTCAAAAGTGTTTAGATTTCAACAATACCACTCCTTTATTGTTATCTCCTCCTTGATCATAGTCAGCTCATTAACTAAGCAGATCCACTTTCTTGTTGGTGACCTCAGCTTTGTAGTGAAGAGTATATTCATATTGAGATAGTTCAGTCACTCAGCAGGCTTGTCATCAGTTAAGCTTCTGTGGTTGTTAGAAATACCAAAGGTTTTAATGGTCTGTCCAAACTTCAAAGGTCTGGACCATACCAATTAAATAGTGAAAATGATATTCTCAGTAAGGCATTACTTTAGATCATTAAATGTGGCCTGTTGGGAATGTCCTCAATTCTATGGTATGTTGCCAGTCAGTTGGATCATGGGTCACATGATTTTACTGTAATCTTAAATGAATTAGTGGTAGAAGTTGGTAAATCTAAGGAAGGACTGGAGTTTCTTCTTCTTGGTCAGCACTGGCCAGTCAGTTACTCTGGCTATTTTGACTAGATCCATTTGGATACTTTCTTCACTGATAATGATCTTGAGGTATTCTGTTTCTAGGACTTCAAACTCATATTTTTCAGCTTTAAGGAAGAGTTTGTGCTTCCTCATCAGTTTGAGGACCTGTTGAACTAGCTGTCAGTGTTCTGTTTGATCTTTAGACATGATCAGGATGTTGTCTAGGTATATTGTTACTTTTTCAGTGGTGATAAGATCCTTGAAGATGTCATTCATCATCCATTAGAAGGTGGCTGGCAAATTCATTAGCCTAAAGAACATTACTATGAGTTTGAATAGGCTCTGATTCATTCAGAAAGCTGCCTTCCATTTGTTGCCCTCTTCTATTCATATGTTATTGTATCCTCATTAGACATTGAGCTTTATATAATATTTTGCCTCTTATAGCTTATCCATCAGTTCTGAGATTAGCAAAAATAGATAACAATTTTTGATTGTCATTTTATTTAGCTTTTGATAGTCCTATACTAGTCAGAATTTGCTATCCTTCTTTTTGATGAAGAAGAATGGTGAAGTCATAGAGGACTTTGATGGTTGGATCCATCTGCTGAAAAGGTTCTTATCTAGGCACTTATCAAGTTCCTGTTGCTTGTGATTCTCTAGGAGGTAGGTTTTACAGTCAAGGTTAGTATTGGCATTGGGGATTAGCTCAATCATATGATCTTAGAGTTTGGATTCTGGCAACTCATCAAAACTCTCTTTGTCAAATAAGTCCTAATGTTATAATTCTCTATGATTTTCTTTCACTTTTTATCTATTAACTTCTATTTATGCTTAGTCAGAGTATCTATACCAGTGCTTAAGACTATGGGACTGGATTAGTCAGCACAACCAGTCCAGTTGGTCATTATCTTCTAACAAGACAATGCCTCTTAATGATATACAACAACACTATTATAAGTAGTAGTGACACTCAAGGACAATGAGCATAATAACTACAGAGAATATAATTAGTAGCAGTATTTATAGTAACACCATACAATTGTATATAAGTAGAGCAGCTCTTGCTGGCATAACCCAGCTTTGAGCTAAAGTTTACTTTCACACTATTCTCAAGCTAATCAAAAAGGTCTTGTAGCATAATGATTAATATTCATATCAGTGGACTCTGCTGTTTCACTCAAAGTGCAAAGTGATGACAGTTTATCATGTGTCTATAATCACATGCAGCTTGGGTCTAACAATTAGCTTGAAGCTTTCTCTTTTCTTTTCTCATATACAATAAGTGTGAAGAAAACTGAATATCATCAATCAACTCAGAATCTCTGAACTTTAATCATGAGTTTTTCAAACTCCTTGCCTCCATCATCACAACATTATTAGGCTTGTTGGTTGTCATCCAACTTTACCAAGGAAGACAGTCTATTACTGCTTGAGCAGTCAGACACTACTAAGAATTCTAAAACATCCACTGAATCCTATAAAATATCACATCTGATCTCCTTCTCCATGATATCCCAGTCACTCCTTGAACCTCCTACCAGCCCACAACAGGAGCTGTACCTCAAGCTGAGCCTAGGAGAATGAATTCATGGAGCAATCTGCAAGAAGGACATACCTACTCCTCTTGACTCAGAAACAACAGCAGAAACAGCAATCCTCACCTCACAGGGTTCAGAAACCTATAGGTCCCACTGCTGGTCTCTAACCACAAGAAAAAGGATCTCCCCAGTGACTTCTTTGATGATGTGCCCTCTGACAATCTCTCTCCTCCAGCTGGAGAGATTGGAAACATTGCTAGAGACTCTCTTGATGCTGTTAGAGTGGCTTCAAGATCCCAACCCATTTTGCCTATGAACTCCAGACACAACTCTCTCTATACCACCCTGCAGTCCAGCCTGCATCTTCAGTCAGAGAGTCTCTACACCTCAGACATAGAGCCAGAAAAAGAGCATGAAGATTGAGGGTCTACTATCTAAGGCATCATTGACCACTATTCCAGAGACTTTACTGAAGAAGAGCTCAGAGCCATCAGTGATAAGGTCCTCCAGAATCTTGACTGGGCAGAAGAAGAAAACACATGAAAGGAAGCCCTTCACTATGACAAGTTATATGACATGCAGTATCATCAATGACAATGAGAGCTCAAAGCAGCTGAGTGAGGCATCTTTAGCTCCTGCATTTCTGATCAATGAATAGATCACACCTGCTCTCCATGCAGAGAGTCTAGTACTGCCACAAGAACCAAAACCAACTCCTAGGCAAGAGTCCTACAGCTTTATCATCTCCAGCAAAGCCACAAGGAGGGACAATTATCTTCCTCTCTGAAGGAATGATGACCACCAAACCATTAGTATTGCCAGTACTAATACTATCCCCTCATATGCTGACTTCATACTCAATGCATATGGGCTTTGAGTTCCTCTCAATACCTATATCTCAGACTAAGGACTCTGATGATTCTTGAGAGGAAGAGTTGCTTGACTCTTCCTTAATTTCAGATTCTATGCCAACTTCCATATCTATAGCCAAGACTTGAAGGAGGTGTAAGCACATGGGGGGAATAGATATGATCCTGACCTTAGTGCCACCCTCCAGCCTCCTCCTCCAGCTAATATCACTAGACCAAGCAACAACAATCAGCTTGCTGGAGATAACACAACTCTCAGCACTAGTTATCTATAACTCATGTGACAACCCTCTCATCAAGGACAGCAGAGATGAGAGCAGTGAGGAAGGAGATAATGAGGATAGTGATCTCTTTGCCCTTCCAGAAGATTATTAATATCCAGGGAACTCAGCAGAAGAAACTGACAAAGAATTACTTGCTGAAGAAATACAATAACAAAGGGAAAAAGAATACAGCAAGTTGTATAAAGAAGGGGCAGCCTTCCTATAGAGGGATGCCAAATGGGTTGCCTCAGCAATGAAGCAGAAGTATATTTATAGAGACAGTAATGAACAATGGGATATCTTATGATATTCTACCATAAAATATGCAATTGATGTTTATAACAGAGGATATCCAGAAGACCAACTCAGCAAATTGCTGGAGTATAAGTCCCTATATGATATTGAACCAATGCTATGGATGTCATCAACAAATCTGAGGCATGCCATATATATAGCACTATTCATCTGAATCCAGACCAGTTGGTTCTTCTATGCTACTCTATTCATCTGCTCTTTGGCAACTCACACATTTGATCCTGACTACAGTGAGACCCTCAGCACAGCAACCCTCAAAATCTCTAGACTGATAAGAGAAGCAGATTACTTGGTGGACAGTCACCATCTGATAAAGCAAAAAGCAGCAGAGCAGGAAAAGATCTGATCAAAGATGATCTGGAAGCCATTCAATTAGGATTTACCATCAGGAATGAGGTAATTGTATAAAAGGAAGCTGCTCAGCAGAGAAGCCTGGTGGCTGATGACAACTCCTTGCACTCTTTCCCTGGTCCCTCCAACCAAATGGTGATGACCACTATTTGATCAATACCCAAATCCAATGGGTGCTTTACCACAAAATGCTGCTATGCTCTAATGCAAGTCTGACTTTCTTTGAACATTCTATCCTTTCAAAGGTGCCTCTGATGATATTGACTGCTTTCTCATCAACTGCAAACAGTATTTTGAGGTGTACATCATATATTTCAGGACTGATATGAACAAAATGGCATTTGCAGCCTTATACTTCAAAAGCAAAGCCAAGCAATAGTGGATACTTATCTCTTCCATGTTCTACTCCTCCACCAGACAGCACCACTGCTTCTCTTCATGGCTGGTATTCAAACAAATGGTCTGTGACAAGTTTATAGACCCAGCCATTCAGGAAATGCATAAAAACAAGATGAAAGAACTACAGATGGCCAGAGATAAGGTCACAAGTGAATACTTTGATGAATTGAAATGACTAGAAACCCTAGCTGGAATATGAGAAAGTACCAACAATGACAGATGAATGGTTGAGTATCTAAAACTTGGTGTGCCCTCATCATACATCTCAATGATCTCCAATATCAGAACCAATATCCTGAAGGGATATGATGTATGAAAAGACTGAATCACAGAAATGAACAAAGAGCACCTCTGATAGAAGACAGTAAACACTGACCACACACCCAACAAAAAGTCTATCTCCTCCTCCAACAGCAAAACCAGCTCTCCTCCAAAGGCTGGCAGCACTACAACATCTTCCTATACAGCCCAAAAGACTAGGACCAGAATAACCTACACTGAGACCAGGAAGCTGATAGACATTGACCATACAAAGAAGAAAGAAAAGTGTTTCAACTGTGGGCAGAAGGAGCATATAGCCAAGGATTGCCTCAAGAAGAAAAAAATCCAGGAAGACATCTGAATGCAGATTGCTGAACTCCAAAGAGAAGAAGAGGCACTTGAGACCAAGACAAAGATAGAAGAAGTAAAAGATAAGGCTGATCAGTGAGCAATTCCACTGTATCAGCCAATGGACTTCATGGTGTGCAACAGCTGCTGAGCAGACTGATAGTACTTCTGTAGCTACCCCTATATCTAAATTATACATGCATTCAAATATACCTGCATTGACCACTACATACCATGACAAAGAATTGCCAAAAGAAAGAACTCAAATGCCTACAGGCCAAACAAGGAGAGAGGCCCCCTCTCAATGATTCAAGCCATTCAATACTGAATGGACATAGTGAGTCATAAAGGAGACACCAGATAAAGCAGTAGCAAAAGTGGTACTCAAGAATGGGGTACACTGGATCTGAGTTAAAGAGGTGGAGAACCAAGTAGTTAAGGAGATGAGGAAAGCCAAACAGTTCTAAGCCTTTGAATAGCTTGATGAACTCTGAGGATCCTGACAATACATCCAGAGAGCCAAAATAATAGGATGGGATTTGACCACTAAGGCTCAAATTGAGACTTTAACCAACCAGACCATTCATTCAGTAATCACCTTAATTGACTGTGAGTGCACTGGCAGCTCAATCAATCAGACCTTCATCAAAACCCACTAACTATCTATCTGGGTCATAATGGCCCTAATCTCCATATACAATACCAATAGCACAAAAAACCAAGCTGACTCACTCACTGAGTTTGTTGAACTCAGGTTAACCATTGGAAATCATTCTGAATGGATTGACTTGGCTGTCACTGACTTAGGAACCAAGGAGATGTTTCTGGAACATGACTGGCTAATCTGTTATAATCCACTCATTAACTGGAAGACTGGCTGACTCACCTTTGCATGCTGCAAATGTCAGAAAATACTGTTTGAACTGCCCAACAAGGATTTAGAGGATCAGTGAGACCAGGAGATGGAGGATGGCAAAACTATTCTTGTGGTTGACATCCAACCAGCCCTACATCTGCATGCCATTCATTATGCTAATGATTTAGCAGCAAAGGCAAATGCACAAAAGAAGGAAAGAACATTTGAAGAGATGATACCGGAATAGATGCAGGACTACTGGGACCTGTTTAAGAAGGAGAGTTTTGATGAATTGTCAGAACTGAAGTGATGGGACTATGCCATCAAACTAATTCCAAACACTAATCCCAACCTCAACTGCAAAATGTATCTGCTTGATCTTCATGAACAACAGGAGCTAGATAATTTCTTGAAAGAAAATCTCTCCAGTGGATGGATTTGACCATCAAAGTCAATGGCATCACCATTCTTCTTTGTCAAAAAGAAGGATGATAAACTTTGATCAGTCCAGAACTATCAGAAATTAAATAAGATGATGATCAAGAATTATTACTCACTCCTCTTAATTTTAGAACTAATAGATAAACACTGAGATGCTTAATACTGCACAAAACTTGATGTTTGATGGGGGTACAACAATATCAGAATCAAGGTGATGAATGGAAGGCTGCCTTCTGCATAAATTGAAAAAACACAGGCTTTTTCTCAAGGCAGAGAAGTGTGAATTTAAGGTTTTGAAGACAGAATATTTGGAGGTAATCATCAGTGGAGAGAGCATCCTCATGGATCTGGTAAAGGTTGCAGGAGTAACAGAGTGGCCAGAGCTGACAAAGAAACAGAAACTCCAGTCTTTCTTAGAATTCACAAATTTCTATCATCAGTTCATATGAGATTATAGCAAGATTGTCCAGCCAATAACACAGTTGACAGAGAATGCACCATGGGCATAGAGACACTTCCAACAAGTGGCATTTAATGACCTGAAGCAGTGACTCACTAAGGACATGGTCCTCACAATTCTGACATGAGAAGGAAGATTTCACATTGAAGCAGATTCAAGTGAAAGAGCTATTGGAGCCATACTCTCATAAGAGCAAGAAGAAAAGTGGTGTCCAGTCACTTTTCTCTCAAAGGCTCTTATGATAACAGAATGAAACTATGAAATATATGATAAGGAACTACTCACTATAATGCTGGTATTAGAAGAATGGTGAGACTATTTGATCAGAGCAATCCAATCATTCCAGATTTGAACAGATTATTAAAACCTCTGATACTTCTGACAGCCACAGAAGTTAAACTGATGACAAGCCTGCTGGGTAACTGAACTCAGTCAATATAAATACACACTCTACCACAAAGCTGGTGTGGCCAACAAAAAGGCTGATCTCCTCAGTTGATGCACAGACTACAACCAAGGAGAGAACAACAATGAGAGCATCACATTGCTCAAACCAAAGCACTTCTGAGCTATGATCATGCCAACAGAGGAAGCAATCCATGAGTGGATCAAAAGCATGACCAGAAACACTAGCAAGTGGGATCAACATATCACACCATCTCTGAATCATGAATGAGGAATGATGAAGGAGAATGGCATGATCTGATATGATGGGCAAATCTATATCCCCTGGGATCAGAGGCTACATGGTGATATAATTGTCACATATTATGATTATGCAATAATAGGATATCTAGGAATAGCAAAAACAAAGGAGTTAGTTCTATAGAAATACTGATGGCCAAAACTGAGATAAGATATCAAGCAGTACATTAAAGGATGTGAGGCTTGTCAATGAGACAAATCCTTCACTCAATCACAAGCCATCCTCCTTCACCTCAATAAGGTCCTCACTGCACTCTGGACCTATATCACAGTGGACATGATTACTGGTCTACTAGAATATAATGGCTATTGTTAAGCCCAAGTCTCACGTGACTATCAACATGTGATAAACAGTTCGGTACCTCGCACTTCAGGTATGTCTGACTGAGTTCACAAAAGTTAATAGCGGAAGTGAATCAAGGCTCAAGTAGTAAGAGCTCAAGAGTAGTTTGATGAAGATAAACTTTAGTTCGAGACTGGGGTATTACAGCAAGAACTAAGCTACTTAAATACTATTCTGTTATCGCACTATAAATAACTGTTCACAAAAAGCTGTTGTCTTGCTGTTATGCTGTTTCTCTTACTGTTGCCAGTCTCTCCACAAAAGCTATTGTCCTGCTGTGTGCTGTTACTGCTGTGCTGCAGTTGGAGGACAAAAGGGATATTGTCTCTCCCTTCACAGCACACAGCCATATGGTATGACACTGACTGACTGGGTTGCTGACCAAGCTTTCCCACAGTCATAAGCACTGGCCTAAGCACCCTGACTAAGCAAAGATAGGGGTCATCTCCGAGGAAAAAAAAAGGAAAATAGGAAGAAAATAGGAAAAATCGTAACATTACCCCCTCCTTAAGACCATTGTCCCGATGGTTAAGTTAGGGTAGACCCCCCTCCTTCAGAAGGAGGTGGCCGATCTGCTGGACCCATCTGTCGGTTTGAAGATTCATAAAGGCTTTGACCGATAGTTGGGTTTTCCTCTTGCCATAGGATCTTGAACTGCAAGAGCGGTGCACTGTTTACATGTTCTGTTGGTTGGCTTGTTTTGCCACTCGTTATGTCATGACTTTCAATTTTTTGCAGGCTGCTTGTGGATCCATCGCATACTTGGAACACATTGCTTCTCATTGTATGTCCCATAGTAATTTTTTTGATTCTGTGTTTGTAATCGTGAATGGTGTCCACCACATTCATGTATTTCTTGTTGACTCATTGGTTTGATTCTGGTCCATAGCCCTTCCAGCTGACTAGATAGTCAACAGTTATTTTCATGCCTCCGCCTCGTGCTTTAACCTTTCGTGTTCTGTGATTTAGAACCTTGTCGATTTCATAGTGTTCTTCATCTTCGATGAGTTCCAGTGGAGGTGGTGGTGGGCATTCTTGGTTAGGAAAGGCTGGTGCCACATATGGTGTCAATAATGTTTTGTTGAAAACATTATGAATTTTCCAAGTTGCTAGCAGGTGCAACTTGTATGCAGAGTTGCTGACTTTTGCGATCACTTTGAACGGTCCAGTTCATTTATCTGCCAGCTTTTGTTTTGGCTGTGGAAGATGCAGATTTGTGGTATCCAACCAAACTTTGTCATTGGTGGTGGAATACTCATGAGCTGGGCGTTTGTGTTTATCATACTGCTTTTTCATTGTGAAGGCCACCTTGTCAAGGGCGGTTTTGGTCTCTTCATGGATCTTTGCCATCATTGATGCAAAGGTCGTTGAAGCTGGTGTTGTTGTATGGACTTGACCAGTTTGCGCAACTGGTGGGTTCCTTCCATAGTTCATGAAGAATGGTGTTTTCCCTGTTGTGGAGTGGATTCTGTTGTTGTACTGGAATGCTGCGAGTGCAAGCCATTCCGTCCAATCGTCTTGTCCGTAGTTGATGAAAAGTCATAAGTACTTTTCAATTTCTTGATTGGCCCATTCCGTCTGGCCATTCGTCTGTGGGTGATATGCCATAGAGGCATTCCGTTTGATGTTGAGGAGCCTGTACAAATCATCCAAGAATTTGGAAATGAATTGTGGTCCTCTGTCTGAGATCACTACTTGAGGCATGCCATACTTTGCATAGACCTCATCCCATAGTATTTTTGCTCATCCCTCAGATGTCAATTCTGTCAAGCAGGCGATTGGGATGATCGCCTTCGAGAAGTGATCAACTATGACAATAATTGCATTATAGCCATCACTTTCAGGAAGTCCGGTTATCATATCCACCGAGATGTGAGTCCATGGTGATGAAGGGACCTCATTCGGGTGGAGTGGCGCTGCTCTGGGTTGTGTTGAAGTCTTGCCTCATTGGCAAACCTTACAAGCTTTGATATATCGGGTGATATCATGGTCTATCTTGGGCCACCAATACTCTCTCAAGACCAGTTCCTTGGTCTTAGCGATCCCAGGATGTCCAGCGGTCGCATGATTGTGACATGTGGCGATGATATCACCACGTAGTTTTTGATCCCTGGGGATGTAGATCCATCCATCATAATGGATCATTCCCCCTTCTTTCTTCAGCCCTCGCTCGTGGTTGAATGATGGGGCGATTCTTTGATCCCACTTGTGAGGATCCCATGTGGTGCTCTTGATGTGTTCATGCATCTCTTCTTCTGTGGGCATGATCATTGCTCGGAAGTGTTCTGGTCATAATAATACGACTTCTTTGTTGTCATCTCCTCCTTGGTTATGATCCACCCGGCGGCTGAGGAAATCGGCCTTTTTGTTCGCCACTCCAGCCTTGTGATGGAGTGTATAATCGTACTGTGACAGTTCCGTGACCCATCTAGCTTGCCTGCGATTAAGTTTTTGCAGTTGTTGGAAATACCGGAGGTTCTGGTGATCCGTCCAGATTTCAAATGTCTGAACCGCTCCAATGAGATAATGCCACCATTCAGCAAGGGCGAGCATTATGGCGAGGAGTTCTTTGTCATAGATCTCATAGTTGCGCTCAGTCACTGTTAGCACCTTTGACATAAATGCAACTGGTCGCCATTTATTGTCTTGTTCCTGTGAGAGCATGGCTCCAATTGCGCCTTCACTAGAGTCGGCTTCCACCCAAAATTTCCCATCTTGGCTTGGTATGGCCAGGATTATGTCTTCCGCCAATCGGTGTTTAAGGTCGTTAAACACTTCCTGTTGGGAAATTCCCCAAGTCCATGGGGAATTTCCGGTTAATTGCATTATTGGTCGGATGATTTTGCTGTAATCCCAAATAAACCAGCGGTAGAAGTTGGTAAACCCTAAAAAGGATTGCAGTTCCTTTTTCTTGGTTGGTTCCGGCCACTCGGTTACTCCTGCTATTTTGATGGGGTCCATCTGAATGCTTCCTTTATTGATGATGACTCCGAGATATTCTGTCTCCAACACCTCGAATTCACATTTTTTGGCTTTGAGAAAAAGCCGATGTTTCCTCATCAGGGATAGTACTTGCCGTACTATTTTTCAGTGTTCTTTCCTGTTTCTGGTCATAATGAGGATGTCGTCCAGGTAGATTGTCACCTTCCCTGTAGCAATGAGATCTTTGAAGATATCATTCATCATCCACTGGAAGGTGGCTGGAGAATTAGTCAGTCCAAAGAACATGACCATTGGTTTGAATAGGCCACGATTGGTCTGGAAGGCAGCCTTCCATTTGTCACCTTCTTTGATGCGTACGTTGTTATATCTCCATCGGACGTCCAGCTTGGTATAATATTTGGCTCCTCGGAGTTTGTCCATTAACTTCACAATTAAGGGAAGCGGATAATGATTTTTTATCGTCATTTCATTCAGCTTCCAATAATCCTGTACTGGTCAAAGTTTCCCATCCTTCTTTTTGACGAAGAAGAAGGGTGATGCCATTGGTGACTTTGATGGCCAGATTCTTTCACTGGATAAGTTTTCTTCTAAAAACTTATCCAGTTCTGTTTGTTCGTTATTGCTAAGTGGATAACACTTGCAATCTAGGTTGGCATTGGCATTAGGGATTAATTCGATGGCATGGTCTCAAGGTTTTGCATCGAGTAGTTCGTCGAAACTTTCTTTTTCGAATAAATCCCGAAAATCACGGGCCCACATGGGCACCATCTCTTCGAATGTCTTCTCTTCTTTTCCCGCATTAGCCCTCGCTGCTAGGTCATTAGCATGGTGTGTTACTTAAATGTTAATGGCCCTTTGAGGGTCGACAGCAAGGATTGTCTCGCCATCCTCCATTTCTTTGTCCCATCTGTCCTCAGGGTCACTGTCTGGTAATTCGAATGGAGTTCCCTGACACCAGCATCAGGTGAAAGTAATACATCCAGTCTTCCAATTGATTAGCGGATTATGTCTGATCAGCCAATCATGTCCAAGGAATATTTCTTTAGTTCCCAGGTCAGTTACTGCCAAGTCAATTCGTTCTGAATGATCGCCAATGGTGAGTCTGAGCTCAACATATTCGGTAATTGACCCAGCTTGGTTTTTGGTTCCATCTGCATTGTAAACGGGGATGGGGGCTGCTGTTGCCCTGGTGGGTAATTTGTGCTTGTTGACAAAAGCTCGGTTGATGCTACTTCCTGTGCAGCCACTGTCAATTAAGGCAATGACTGCATGGGTTGATCGGGATGTCAATGTTTTGATCTGAGCCTTGGTTAATAAGTCGTGCTCTGGAGATTTAGTTCATCGGATGAATTTTCGTGGTCCATGTAACTCATCCAACCATTCCAGGGCTTGACACCGTTCTGCAGCTTTCATTCCAGTGATCATTTTGTCGATCATCTCCTCAGCTCACGTTTTGTGTACCCAGTTTTTTAGCATGGCCTTTGCCGCTTCTTTGTTTTTAGCATCCTTGATGGCCCGCCAAGTCCATTCGGTATTGAACAGCTTGAGCCAGGCTGTGGGGCTCTCTGCCCCTCTTCGGCCCTTCGTCAGCACTTGAGTTGTCAGAGTTGGTTCCTTAGGCGATTCTGGTTTCTGAGCAATGGGGTCGGGTATATTCAAATGCATGCATAATTTAGGCATAGGTGGTAATACTAAAGAAGATGAAATGTCAGTCTGTCCAGCAGAAAGAGACCTGTTACTCTTGTCCCTGGCCGAGGCAGTCGAATTGCCTACTGCTCAGCCCCATCTTTTACCTCCTCGGGTTTCTCTTCATGCCCGAGGTCTTCGTCTTTCTTCATCAGCTCAGTGATCTGTACCCGAATTTCTTCCCTCGTGCGCTTATTCTTCTTCTGAGGGCAGTTTCACACCATGTGGCCCTTCTGACCACAATTGAAACACTTCCCTCCCTTTTTGAGGTGATCCACATCCATCAGCTGACCTGTTCCGGTATATGTTGTGCCCGTACCGGTTTGCTTCATTCCATAAGAAGTTGAGGTCGAGCCCCTGGGCTTGGTGGATGTGGTTGCACCAGGAGTAAAGGGCTTCGAGCCCTGTCTCTGTCCCTGTCCCTGGCTTCGATGTCCATAGGCCAGGGTAGTCGCCTCTGCCTTTTGTCATTGCCGCTCCTTGTACATAGTGATGATCCGGTTCTTCCACTCATCGTAGCCAACTGGAATATCCCTGCTGATGTCAGAGATAGTGATAAGATAATGGGACGGTAGTCCCATCTTCATGTATTCGACCATGCATCTGGTGTCAGCAACGTCTTCTCGAACTCCGGCAAGTGTGCCGAGTTGTTCTAATTCATCAAAGTAATCCGTAGCTGGCTTTCCGGCCATCTTGAATTCCTTCATCTTCTGTTTGTGGACTTCCTGGACTGCAGGATCTGTGAATTTGTCCCTGATCATTTGTTTGAAGACCGGCCATGCAGGGTATCGGTGATGATCCCTGGTAGTAGACCAGAAAGTGGGGGTGATTAGAACCCACCACACTTTGGCCTTATCTGCCATGTGAGTGATGGCAAACATTACTTTGTACATGTCGGTGAGGAAGTATGGGGTGAACACTTGGAAGTATTGGTCACAGTCGACCAGGAAGCGGTTAATGTCATTGGATGCCCCTCAAAAGAGGCAGAGTTCAGCACAAAGAATTGGTTTAACTTGGAGAATTTGGGTGGCGGCATCGAGGGCAGGCATCGGGTTTGGGAGTCTGCTATGAGGCAGTTGCGCCCATCCCTTTGGAGGCCCTGGGAACAAATGAAGAGATCCGTTGTCAGTGACAGGACTTCCTGGCTTTGGGACTTCCTTTTGCACAATCCTCCCATTCCTAATAGTCCAACCCTGAGTGAGTGCTTCAGGGTCATCTTCGGTTGAGGGAGGTGGTTCTGGTATGGGAGTCTCACTGCCTTCGGCCTCATCTGGGGGTGGCTGCCTGGCAAAAGGTCGTGGAAAGGGTGGCAGTCTCCATGATTTGGGGTGATGCCAGGCCACCTGCGGTTGGCTCCTGACAAGCCGAGATGCCATGCTGCAGACGGCTGATGTGGCAAACGAGTACCGGGAAGATGCTGTTCGAATTGAAGGTGCCGTATCTGCCATTTTGGATGGCATTACACTTGGCATCCGCATTCTTGGTGCCATTCTTCCACCATACTTCGGCTTGTATGATGGCAACGGTCCCATCTGATAATGTGAATATCTTTGATTAAAATGAAAAATGGTCTGCTCAGTGGCTGCATACTGTAGAATCTCCTCTTTTTCAATAAAATCCGCAAAAGTATACCTTTGTCCTAGGAACGATCTTAACCAAAGATCATCCTTCCATAACTCGGCTACCTGCTCTTGGTACAGCTGAGTGAATTCCTCTTCTCTCGCCTTGCGTGCTTTCCATCGTAATTCTTCGTCTGTCATGGGTTTGAACTTTTCTGCTCAGCTAGAGACTAGATCCCCGTCCTCCCGATGGGGGTCCGCTTCCTCGGCCTCATTGTCTGCATCGGTTCCCTCCTCGTCCTCAGGGAGGGAACTGACGAGTGGGTCGTAAATTTCTGGCTGGGTCAGACTGAGGCTGCATACTGGGTCTAGCATCACTGGGTCTGGGGTGAGGAGCAGGCTGTCGCTCGGACTGCTCTGGCAGCTCCTCGATGCTTGTTGTTGCTCCCGGCGCCATTGCTCTGCGATACCAACAGAAGTTTCTGTAAAACTTCGGGTTGAGGAAAAGGGCCACGAAGGCCCCATCGAGGAACCTTTTGAGGTTGCCAGTGGGGTCGATACTCTCGTCGTCTCCCCCGATGGTGCCTCTCTCAGCTGGGATTCCATCTCCCTGGACTGGGATGTCCTCTGTCTCTGCAATGGTATCGGTCCTGTAAGATAACAGGCGGTTGTTGTCGAGGTGGGGCTGAGTCTCTTCTTCATGGTAATCGGCCCAGGGATCGGACTCACTGACAGGAGTGGCAGGTTCCCTGAAAGGTGAGTCGGGCGTGGTGGTTCTGATAATGGTTGTGGACCTACTACCTCCCTTGCCTCTTCTATGCTCTTCTGCTGCTCGTGCTCTGAGGTACCTCCCAAAGAGGGCATTCTCCCTCGTAATCTCATTGTCGATACGTGTCTGGTCCTGCCTGTACTTGGGAAGGTCTCGGGCACGTCGTACCGGGTTCTCTCTTGAGGGACCCGGGATGACGGGGCTGGCTGGTCACACTCTGCTTGGTACCGCTCATATGCTTTCTGTTCTGCTAGTATTACCGCCAACTGGGCGGCACTCCAGCCTGTCGGCCTTGGCAGCAGTGACTCACCACCAGTGGCACTCATTGCTGTCATCGTGCCAGTAATCGTCGTTTCTGCTGTTAATGCTGCTGTGTCATGTAGATGGGGTATATCAGGACCCGTGGCCCCTGAAACCACTGGTTCCTCAAGCCATCCATGGGGCATCCAGGGAGTCTCGAGCACAGCGCCCAAGGCCGGTGCTAGAGGTGGGAGTTGTTGGTCTGGTTGCTGGGATACTGTGCTGGGGGGACGAGATGGGGGTGTCAGGTCTGGGTCATCGAAACCCTGCAGCCCAAGGGTTGTCAGGGTTTCGGACGACTGCCATCGGGGGTCGCAGGGGGTATGTGTGCTGCTGATGCTGCTCCTCTTCTTCTTCCCTAGTACGTCCTTGAGCCGAGCTCTCAGGGACACTTTCTGGGTTGGTTCCTTCGGCGGGTCGGAAAGACTGTCAGGCAGAGGCAGGGATGTCGTGGAGGGAGAGGTCTGGCATGACATTGCGGAGGATGGTTCGAATGCATTGGAATTCATGATAGTGCCTGATTGTCCAAGCTACGATCAATTGGTGTCCACAGCACAGCTGTATGATCACCAGAAGACTGATCAAGATTCCTATAATAGATGCCAAGAGTTTGAAGAACTTGTGGGTAAAGTTTGGGTTGGAAGGATCAAAGGCAGGGGGCATTCAGTTTCTCAGCACAATTGGGCTTGAGAAAGGGAATGAGAAAGTCTTGAACTAATTGTTAAGCCCAAGTCTCATGTGACTATCAACATATGATAAACAGTTCGGTACCTCGCACTTCAGGTATGTCTGACTGAGTTCACAAAAGTTAATAGCGGAAGTGAATCAAGGCTCAAGTAGTAAGAGCTCAAGAGTAGTTTGATGAAGATAAACTTTAGTTCGAGACTGGGGTATTACAGCAAGAACTAAGCTACTTAAATACTATTCTGTTATCGCACTATAAATAACTGTTCACAAAAAGCTGTTGTCTTGCTGTTATGCTGTTTCCCCTACTGTTGCCAGTCTCTCCACAAAAGCTATTGTCCTGCTGTGTGCTGTTACTGCTGTGCTGCAGTTGGAGGACAAAAGGAATATTGTCTCTCCCTTCACAGCACACAGCCATATGGTATGACACTGACTGACTGGGTTGCTGACCAAGCTTTCCCACGGTTATAAGCACTGGCCTAAGCACCCTGACTAAGCAAAGATAGGGATCATCTCCAAGGAAAAAGAAAGGAAAATAGGAAGAAAATAGAAAAAATCGTAACAGCTATGATATCATACTCATCATTGTAGACTTATTTTTCAAGACAATTGTCCCTGTAGCCTGCTCAACAGAGCTAATATTGGAGGGATGAGCAAAAATACTATATGATGTGATCTACACTAAATATGAGATGCCACAAGTGGTCATCTCAGACTAAGATTCTCAATTTGTCTCAAAATTTCTTGACAACCTCTATCAACTGCTAAACATACACTGCAATGCCTCCACCATATACCATTTCCAGACTGATGGCCAAACAGAGTATGTTAATCAAGAAATCAAGAAATACCTCCATCTATTCATTAACTACCAACAAGATGATTGGACAGAGTGGCTCACTCTCACAGCCTTCCAACATAATAATCATGTACATTCAGCCACTGGCAAAACTCCATTCTTCATAAACAATGGCTGCCACTCTCACATTGTTAGATATAGAAATAGTATGATATGCACATATTTATTTATCTATTTGATATTCTTGCCTTTTTTGATATATCACACTGTTTTGCATATCTCAGCTTTTAACCATAATGCTGAGATTAATGTTATGATGTTTTATCCTAGTATCTGTTCTCTTCCAAAAACTTTTTCCCCATTCACTATATCTGTGCTCTTATCTCATTAACTCCAACAGATTATGGGCTCCACTACCAGCATGTCCACAACAACTGAAATAAAGCTAATTAGCACAACAAAGCTTGTGGATGATGAATCAAACTGGATAGCATTTTCAGAGAAGCTCACCACCAAGTTCCTAGACAAGAGCCTTAGCCAGCACCTCTGAGGAACAGCTTGCGTACTCTTGCACTCTGTCAAGCACAAGAGAAACTTCTATCAGTCCTCTAATACTGTATTTTCACATCCACTCTCAGATGATAATCTAAATAAGCTGGAGGATAAGCTGGAGGAATATAAGCAGAAAGAGACAAAGATGTGTAATATTATTTATGAAGCCATTTCCAACTCTACCTTTAATAAAATCAAAGATGAGGCAACAGCTGCCCTTATCTAGAAGAAGCTCATCATTGTCATGACTGATAAAGGTGATCTCATGTGAGAGCATCTCCTTATTTGACTTGGAAACATGGCATGCCCTGATAAAGGCAATATGCATGAACACCTTGCTAAGATGTAAGTCCTCCATGAATGAATCAAAGAGGTGGGTCTGAAGATTGAAGACAATCAGTACACTTCAATGATCTAAAAATCACTTCCACCTTCCTATGATCATATTCATCACATACTCTCTGCTGTCAGCAAGTTTACTAGAACAACTCTGACATCAGACATCCTAGTTGCAGCTCTGCATGAAGAATAGGATGAGGAGATTGCATCAAAGGCTACTGCTGAAAACATAGCAATGTCTGCTCAATGGCAGAGCAAAAGGAAGGGCCAGAGCTCTGGAGAGAAGTTAAAGAAAAGATCTGATTAATGTCATCTCAAATGCATAAATCCAGCATATGATAAAACTGACTATCTCATTGCAGATTGTTAGTGTGAAGGTGGTGGAAAGGCAGGACAAGGCCCAGCTTCAAAAAAGAACAAGGCTAAGGAGAAGAAAAAGGCAAAAGAGTCAGCATCTGCAGCTATTGATGAAAGTGATGATGAACATGTTATCACCATTGTAGCTGATGACAATGATCATAAGAATGTGGCATTGATATGCACATCTGACTAGAGCTGAGGGTGATGCTTATATGGCAAAAGAGGAAAATATTATAGCATTAGCAGATTGTGGAGCATCAAAAACATACTCACCTAAATGTCAGAGATTCAAAAACTATATCAAAATTGAACTAAAGCTCATCAAAGCTGCAAATGGCCAAGTTTTCTATGTGATAGAAAAAGGAGATCTTCAACTACCACTTCCTATGGGAAAGGGACAGAAACCCACTATTGCAATTTTTTGAAATGTATATCATGCACTGAAAATAGCCTACACCCTTATATCACTCTCACAAGTCAGTCATGCTGGATTTTTCATTCATATTGAACCCTCCAACCATATCATGTACATCCACACACCACAGTCAGATGCTAAGATCATTGCAAAAATCCCTAAAGCCAGTGGCTTATATATATAATCTCAACCCCAAATGCACAGCAAACTATAGCAGCCAAATCTGATGTCACTATGGCAGCAGGTAAGCTCAAGATGAACATCACTGAGCTACATAATATTTGTGCTCACTGAAGTCACACTGCTCTTTGCTGCATGTATGTTGATGGCCATATCAAAGGAATCAAGCTTAATCTTAACTCCAAACTAGAATTTTGTGAGATCTGTATAAAGGCCAAAGCAAAGCACAAGCCATTCCCAAAACAAGGTCAATATGAATACGTCAAAAATAGTGGTGACAAGGTTGTCAGAGACCTGATGGGCCCAATGTCTGTGGCATCACTAGAGGGAGCCTGCTATGCCTGCACATTCTGTGACCTACACACTCATGAATTAAGATCCAAATACTTATCAAAGAAATTGGATACTTTTGGATCATATAAATATTACAAGATATGGATCAAGGTTCAGCAAGGCATAGAGGTCATCAAGATTCTTGGTACAGATCGAGAGGGAGAATTCACTAGCAAAGAGTTTGGTCAGCATCTCAAATTGAAGGAGACTGTTTAGCACCTTAATGTACATGATTCTCCACAGTCGAATGGGATTACCAAATGTTCAATAGCTATCTGATAGATATGACTAGAGCTTTCTTAATCAGTTCAGGGTTACCAAAATACCTCTGAACTGAAGCTCACCAGCATGCTGAATGGATCTACAACTGCATCTCAACAAAAGTGATACCATCAGGGAAAACCCCACTCAAGATAGCAACTGGCAGAAAGCCTAACATCTCAGGTCTTCACCCATAGAGATGCCAATGCTGGATCTGAGTAAAGGCACCAGAAAAGCTTGAGGAGCATGCTATCAAAACTCACTTTATGGGTATTGATACTGAAGCCAAAGGCTGGAGAGTTTACTGGTCCAAAAAGTGAAAAGTCAGCATTGAATGTGACATATACTTCAATAAGAATGACCTGACTCCAGAACCATTTGTAGTTGAGAGAGAGGATGAAAATACTGACTCTATTGTCCCAAAGTCATCAACCACTTCTAAACCCTTCAAAAACCTGCCAGATGAACCACTCATAGAAACTCATTCAGAGCATCCTGAATCTTCTCTCACAGATATAGAATCTGATCCTATCTCTCAATCCAGCTGCTTTAAGTGATCTGCAGCTCTGAAACCTAGTCAACTCACACCCTCAGACTTGTGCAAATGCCCTACTACAGCTGGAATTGCAGCAACAGCACTTGAAGACAAGTCAGAATCAGATGATGATAATGAACCAGATAGCTATTCATCAGTTGACTACACTATGATGGTGGATGTTGAACCAGTAACTATGAAGGAAGCACTGAGTGATCCTAATGAAGGGGAATGGCATAAATCAATGCTTGCAGAGATAAGACAGTGTAAGAAGAAGAAAGCATGAGAGGTAATGAAAAGAGAAGATGTTTCCACAAATGCAAATATTGTGAGTATAAGATTTGTCTACTGGGTCAAACAAAATGAAACTGGCAAGCTCAAAAAGGCTAAGTACTGTTTTGTAGCCCAAGGATTCTCTCAGATTCAAGGCATTGACTACTTTAACATTTATGCTCCAGTTGTCTATCTTTCCACTCTTCACATCCTACTCTCCATAGCTGCCTCTTGAAATGCAATTATAGACCAAGCCAATATCAAAAATGCATACCTGCATGCTAACATCACTAAAAAAATCTATATCAAGTTTTCAAACAGATATAAAGAATTCTTCACAATCTCAGAATACCTCAAAGATCAGAACATTTATGCTAAGCTGTACAAATGTCTGTACAGCACAAAACAAGCAGGATACAGCTGGTATCAGACTCTGAAGGTAATGATGATCTCTTTAGGATTCACTGTCAGCAATGCAGATGAGGCCATTTTCTATCAGATCAAATCAGAGACCAAATATACTATTGTTGCAGTTGCTACAGATGATTTCACTATCATTGCAGACTCTTAAAATGAATCAGATCGATTCAAATGAGAAATAGGCTCACATTTCGAGCTAGTTGATCTTGGACCTATACATTGGCTCTTGAGGATGCATATCACTCAGGATTGAGAAAGGCACACCATCAGCATTGGACAACCAGCCTACATTGACCAGATCACAAAATAATTTGGAGTTTAGGACATAGCACCATTTATGATGCTAATGGAAGCAAATCTCGATCTAAACCTGGATTCACCCTCTATATTCACAGAATCTGTCATGCCACATAAAAAAGCACTCTATTGTGAGCTGCTAGGGTCCCTCTTGTGTGTCACAGTTGGATCCTGCCCTGAAATCAGCTATCTGGTATCAGCATTATCACAATTCATGGAAGACCTATGTTCAACTCATCTAAAAGTGGGATTTCAAGTCCTCCATTATTTCAAGAGTATGCATGATCAATGGCTCATAATCAGTGGTCCTGGCATCAGTCCTAAGAGCTATCATGATGCAGCATATGCCAACCAGCCTGGATGAAAATCTATGTCTGGATTTGTCCTATTCATGGGTCAAGGCACTGTTATATAGATATTGAGAAAGCAACCAATTGTTACTATCTCCACCAGTGAATCAGAATATGTTGGACTCACACCAGCATTGAAGAACATGATATGGCTTCACAAACTACTCTCAGAGCTCTCCATATTCATTGCAAACCCT
>NW_025064892.1:867298-895466 GCF_019112545.1 Guyanagaster necrorhizus
AACTTAGAATATTCTAAAACCCAATAAACTCTGAAACCCAAATACTAAGTCTATCAAGCACTTAGGCTTGACTAGCTGCACTCTTGGCTGGCTAGTGGTCCTCAAAACCAAAGAACTTGTATTCTGATGCTGAAACCCTTATAGTTTGGAACCCAAATTAATCTGAAACACAAAATACAGTTATTATTCCAATCCAATCCTCTCTAAGTGACAAAGCAACTTAAATAAATCACTAAGTTGAAGCAGAACTCAAAATCCTTTGTCCCAGAGACCAGCTACAGTGGGCTAGAAGGCCTGAATGCAGGGGTGGGTCGCTTGCTTGCTATTTCCCCTCCATTCTCTTCTTTTATACATCAACAATAGGTACAGAATCTATAAATAAAGTATTCAAAATAATATTTCTCCTGTTTAAAGTGGAATCACACCATTATTCCGGAATGGCGGCACTCCTGGACTCCCCTAGGCTTGCCCAGACCCATCTGGCCACCACACAGCTTTATTTTAAGCCTACAGTGCCTGTGGATACCTAACTCCTTTTTGTCTACTCAAAGTTTTAATCCTCTGAGTTATTCTTAGTAGCTTGATCGATCAGGCCTGATCAGGCCCAGTCAACCGGTCCTATCCACTCTATTCCTCTCAATTCTAAGTCCCTTAGGTCATCTGATACCTAGGAAATTTGGACTTAGGCATTTGAGTCAAAACTCAGAGTGCTAGCCACAGATCATTGGGTCTCTCTTCTTACTGCTCCTGGATGATGCTATTTCTACTCAATACTCCACAACTGGCTATGGTATTATACCTCTAGCTGTCTTAGAATATACTCATCTTAGTGGCATATAGAATTGGCCTCATTTGAAGTACCATTTTTAAGTCTAACTTGGACTTAGTATTTTCCAAGGTGTGGTGCTGAACTTTTCTAAGTTCAAACCTGACTTAGAATTTTTATCCTTAAGTCATGTTATTTTACAAAGTCCCTTTTGGACTTAGTATTGGTGACTAACATGACTATCAGCTTGGAGCCTCAGCCATAGTTCTCTACTGGCTAATGATTCTCAGTTACTAGCATATTTTAGTGTGTTATGCAGAATTTGCAAATTATAAAGCTGAACATGTAGCCTGCATATCATTAGAATAGATGTCATCCTGAGCTGAGAGTGAGACTTCATTGTTGCCTTTTCTTCTAACTTCATCAGTGGTGAGGACCTCATAGAGTTCTTCTGCCCATAGATCCTTGTCATCACTATGAGTATTTGGTTCCTGGAATACAGAAATAGATTGTGCAAGCTCAGTGTAGAGCCTGTACCAGTCTGGTGAGCCCTCTCTGAAGCACACAGTTTTGGTCATATGCTGCTGATCATGATGCTGTCAGTCATACTCTGCAGCTTCAAGAGCTCTCTGTTGCTCTTCCAGAATGCATATAGTGAGTACATCCTAGGCTTGTTCATATTCTGGGGGCCTTTCTTCTTTGGTGCTCCTTTTGTCAGACAGTCTCACTATAGTTGAATAGAATGTTGAGGTCTCATGCAGAGAAGAGTCAGTGAATGATTTCATCCCTCTCTTTCCATTCTCATTGCTCATTATCAGTGTGCTGAGAGAAACTCCTCTCTATTCCCATGCTAGTCTCAGAGGAGTGAGGAGAGATGGTGACAGAGCTTCTGTCAGGAGTGGCATAGGGAGATGAGGGGTCTGAGGAGTGATGCTGGAGTCCCTGAGCCATCCTAATAGCATCAAGAGAGTCTCAAGCATGGTCTGCAATCCCATGAGTCTTTGGGGTGGTGGAAGGGTCAGAGGATGAGAACTGATTAAAGAAGTCTGAGAGAAGGTCCTCATCCTCATGGTTAGAGATGAGGGGTGGAATTCACAGGTTTTAGAATCCTATGAGGTGATCATTTCTGTTTTTGCTGCTTGTGTGGAATTGAGGGGGGGTAAATGGGTCTTTCTTCTTGAATGTCCACTTGATGCAAGCTGTTAGACTTAGCTTCAGATAGGAGGCTTCACACAGGCTGATGGGATATTCATTGAGAGTTGGGAATATCATGGAGAGGTAAGTCAGAGATTATATTTTATAAAATCTAGTGAATATTTTGGAACTTTTGATAATGTCTGATGGTCCAGACAGTAACTGATTGGTGTCTACAGCACAGCTGTATGATCATCAATAAGTCTAGAAGTGTTCTGATGATAGAAGCAAGGAGTTCAAAGAGCTCTCAATCAAAGTTTGGAGATTCAGAGTTGATAGCAGACATTCAGTTTTCTCCACACTATAATGCATGAGGAAAGGGAAGAAGAAGCTTCAAGCTAATTGTTAGACTCAAGTTGCATATGACTATAAACACATGATAAACCAATGTTATTTCACACTTTAAGTGGAACATCAGAGTTCACTTATTGTGAATATTAGTCAATATGCTTCAAGGCCTGAAGTTTGGCTTGAGAGTGAAATAGTGTGAAGATAAACTTTAGCTTGAAGCTGGGGATTACTAGCAAGAGTGAGCCATCTTATATACTACATGGTGGGGTCTAATTATACTACTTCCTATTATATATCATCAAGTCCTTTGTGCCTATTGTCTTTGGACATCACTACTATATACAAAAGGTTTGTTGTGCATCATTGGATAATATTGTTGCATTAAAAGACAATGACTAAACAGGCTTGTTGTGCTGACTAAGTCTGTCCTATAGTTTTAAGCATTTGTGCTTGATACTCTGACTGAGCATAAATAGAGATTAATTCATAAAAAGAAAGATAATAAGGTGAAAAATCATAACACAACCACCTCTGTCCCACTGCTATCCACTATACTCCTCAATCTGAACTTATGTTTATGGCCCTTCTCTATCAGACCTATTGCCCTCCACTTACCTTCTTATACCTTTCTTCTTCTCTCCAAGACCCTCTCAGATTTCTCTGACTCATTATCCTCTTTGAACCCCTTGTTTGGCTCATCTTTAGACTCTGTTGAGATATGACTGGCCACTCTTTTAAAATAGAGATCAGACTCAGGACTGAACTAAGCCACTAGAACTCATTGAAGTCTGAAATTGATAGCCTCCACAGAGGTCATTTGCAATCCACTCTCTATAACTATCCTCTCCTGCTCTACCTCCAAGGCTACAGCTCTCATCATGGTCTCTATGGTCTCTCTCTCCTTAGTCTCTCTTTGAGCTGCCTCTCTCAATATCTCCTCTGCCTCCTTCATCTATCTTTCCACCATCTGCTAGACCTTCTCTCTTCATCTTCAACCTCTCTTGCTGCTTCTTTCTCTGTGCCTCCTAGATCACACAGTCTATCTAGACCTTCTCCTCTTTCTTCTGCTCTCTTTTCCACTTTAAGTGGACTTTTATAGCCTCCACATACTCTTTCTCTGTGGTTTGCCATTCCAGACAGAATAATTTCTTGGTCTCTTCAGAGCTATTGAGAGTGGATTCTCTCACCAAAGGCTCAGGAGTGTATGAGCAACAATATGCAGTGAGAGGCAACATAGTTTAGGTGATAGTGGTAGTATCTGATCAAGTTGCAAACTTTCCACAGCCACCAACAATCTTTCATGTGGCCCCACTGGCCATCAGGATCTGTGTTCTTGAGGGCAAGAACACTAACAGGGAGATACTGTTATATGCATACTATCAGCCTTTATGTCATCTCAACCAATCACAGATTCAATTGCCAAAACCCATCAGACTCCACCCACTTCTCATTACCTACTAATTTCATTTTTACTATTATCATTTCACATCTGTATTTCACATTATAATATCTAGACTCTGAACTTGGTAGCAAATATTGACATTGAAACCCAATAGAATCTGACTCAGAATTAGCTACTAGTATATAAAGCTATATATAATTATTGCAACTACTCAGTTCAAATATCAACTTGGATAGCCATCTACACTTTATACTCACTTCAACTCCTCTCTATTTTGTCTGTTGGATTCTACTCTAAAGGATACTCTTTTTTGCTTCTCTGATGAAACTCTGCTCTGTCCATCCAAATTCTTGGGCCCCAACTCAAGGGTGATGTTGCTAATAGCTTCATTGACACCCATGCACTCTGTCAGTCTCTGTGTGTGCATTCAAACCCACTTGATTGATATGTTCCTAACAAAGAGTTATGTTAGATAAGCTAATTATGACTGAGAAACACTTCTTTGGTCCTGAGGTTAGTGATAGCTAGATCAATTCACTTTGAGTGGTTCCTAATAGTTAAACAGAGCTCAATAAACTCAGTTATTAAACCAGCCTGATTCTTTATTCCATCTGTATTATAAACTGAAATAAAGGCTGTGGTGGCCCTGGTTGGTAGGTTGTGCCTGTTGACAAAGGCATGATTGATAGAACTCTCAGTGCAGCCACTGTTGATTAGAGCCATTACTGTATGTATGGACTGATTGGTGAGCATCTTGATCTGAGCCTTGATAGTTAGGTCCTCTCTCAGGTTCTTTGTTTGTCAAACATATCTCTGAGGTCTATGGAGTTCATTGAGCTATTCTAAGGCTCAACATCATTTGGCTTTCCACATTTCTTCTACTATCTTATCAATCATCTCTTTAGCTCTGATCTTATATACCCAATTCTTGAGTACAGCCTTAGCCTCTTCTTCTGTCCTGGCCTCCTTGATAGCCCTTCAAGTTTATTTAGTATTAAATAGCTTAAGCTATTTGATGGGGATCTCTCTCTCTGTTCAGCCTGTAGGTGGTTGAGTCTTATTGTTTGTTGGTCTCTTTGGTGTGTACATAGTAGTCAAAGAAGAGAGTATATTTGAATGTGCAGATAACTTAAATATATTTGTACCTACAAAGGCACTATTAGTCCATCCTGTAACTACTGTTGACATACTGCTCTGTATGGCTGATCCAGTAGGATCATTTACTAGTTGGCTCCATCTTTTATCTCTTCAACCTTTGTTTCTGCATCAAGTTCTTCTGCTTCTTTCTATAGTTCAGCAATCTGTGTCTGAATATCTTTGCATGTTCACTTCTTCTTTAGGTAGTCCTTTGACATGTAGCCTTTCTGGCCACAGTTGAAACACTTTCCTTCCTTCTTTAGTTGATCGATGTCTATAGGTTTGCCAGCTCTCATGTAGATGGTTTCTGTATCTGTCTTCTGCATTTCATAGATGGGTGTAATAGTCAATGAGGTTCCTGTCTTAGCAGTGCCAGTTTGGTTGCCAGACTTTGAGCTTGAGGTTATTGGCTGATTTGATTTCTGGTATTCCTGCAGGTTGGATTGTTCTGCCTTCTGTCACTGCTGCTTCTTGTACATCTCAATGACTCTCTCTTTTCATGCATTATATCTCTTCAGAATGTTCATCCTGATGTCTGATATCATCTTAATATAGAATAGTGAGGCACTCTGCTTGAGGGCCTCAACCATCCTGCCATTATTGTCAATGTTATTCTATATTCTGATGAGTTTTGCAAGTTGCTCCAGTTCATTGAAGTATTCAGTGGCTGACTTATCACCTATCTTATACTCTTTGATCTTCAACTTGTGGACTTCTTGTACTGTTGAATCAATGAACTTGTTGGTGAGCATCTATTTAAAGACTGGCTACAAGGAAAATTGATAATGTTGCTGGATTATAGAGAAGAAGTTGAGAGAGATCAAGATCCACCATATTTTAGCTTTGTCCTCAAGATACAAGAAGACAAAGGCAATGCAGTTTATATCAGTTCTGAGAAAAGCAATGTAAACCTTGAAATATTGCTCGCAGTCAATGAGGAACCTGTCAATATCATTGGATACTCCTTTAAAAGAGCAGGGTTTCCTAAGTAGATCAGATCAATATTGTAAAATAGCAGCATTATTGAGTAGCACCTCTATCAGATTTGGCCATTGATTGAAGGGTGAATGTCACCACTTGGTTGGCAGCCTAGAGAGTGAATAGAGAGAATTGTCATCTGTGACAGGGCTTCCTATAGGTGCTGCTTCTTTTTGCATGATTACCCCATTTTGTATAGTAAATTCTAGTCAGATGGCCTCAGAGTTATCCTTAACTGGTTCCTTGCTGCTGCTTTCAGCTTTGTCTGAAGGTGGTTGCCTGCTGAGGAGCTGGCTGCCTTTGCTAGTCCAAAGATGTCAGAATCCAGCAGGTCAAGCGATTGGCTGTGGTTGGGACCTTGACAGCTGAGTTATCTAAGATTGGATTGATAGCATGGTGTAGAAGTATTGGCTTCTGTTGGTTTGGATTGACAGAGCCATGTAGATGGCTTGCTTTAGAGCAGTGGACAGAGTCCACAGCATTGGTTGAATGTCAAACTTGGACTTGTACTTTGGCAAGTTAGCAAGTTGGTCTTCCAGTTGTCTCTTGTTGTAAACAGTAATAGCATGTTTAGTAGTGGAATATTGTAAAATATCCTGCTGCTCCAGGTTATCTGCATGAATATACTTCTGTCTCATGCTCAATGCTAACTATTTAGCATCTTGCTATAGGAACATTACTTTCTCTTCATATAAGTCCTGGTATTCTCCTTCTCTGGCCTTCTGTATCTCTTTTTTCAGTACTTCTTCATCTGTCTTATCATTTGCATATTTCATAAACTTCACCAGTCTATAGGAGCCTTTCTCATCATCCTTCTTATTCTCACTCTCATTTTTCTTCTTGTTCTTGCTGTTCTTGATAAGAGAGCTCTCAAGCTGGTTGTAAATAGATGGAGTGAGAGCTTTGATAGTGGCTGGCAAGCTGGTTGTCAGCCCTGATGCTTGGCCCAGCCTTGTTGTTGATGGTTGGAGGAGGAGACTGATCAATAGGTTAGCCAATGCCAACCTTGATGTCTTCTCAATGGCTGCCACACACTTTGTGTTTCTCTAGTTCTCAGTGATAGATGCAAAAGTTTCAGTAGTATCAGGGGCTAAGAAAGAGTGCTGCAACTCTTTTCTCTAGGAATCACCAGAGACTGTGATTAGAGATGTGAGCATTGCTAGAGACTCAAAGCCTATAGACATTAAGTATAAATTCAGCATGAGAGAGGATGGTATTAGTGTTACCATCAGTTCAGGAATGAGAGGGATAAGCAGTGCACTAGGCAGTCTTGCTGGTGGTGACTGCTTTGGCTGACTCTGCCTAAGGGTTGGTCTTGCTTCTTGCTGGAGTGCTAGGCTCCCTGAATAGAGAATCTAAGATTTTTTGTTTATACCAGACTGAGGAGCTAGATCTCCAGGTGGTGGCTTCCAGTCAGTGCTGCTCTTGGTGCCACTGCTGATTATATCTTTCTTCCTCATATCAAGCAAAAGCTCAATTGGCCTCCTCCAATGCAGCAGTGGCAGAGTTGTTATCTGTCTGTCTGGTTGTGTTATAATTTCAGAAGCTTCTCTCTGAGCAGAACTAAGCACAAAGTCTTCTGCTCTCATCAATTCTGGCTGTAAGAGTTTTTCTCCATAGTTCATGTGGCTCCTCATCATTTGACTAGAGGTCAGTGATCTTATAACTATTATAGTCAGTGTGGACCAATGAGGCAGAACTTTCAGCTAGTGTGGCATAGAGTGAGTCATGTTCTGAGTTTGACAAAACACTTTGGAGTCTTAAAGCTATCATAGAAGCATTAAGAAAGTCTCAAGTGTTGTCTCTAATTTCAGGCTCTCTTGTGGCAGTGGAAGAGTCAGAAGATGGTTTGTCATTAAAGAAGTCATCAGGGAGATTCTTGTTCTTATAGTCTAGGATGATGGGTGAGATCTATAGGTTTTTTAATCCTGTGAAGTAATTGTTGTAGTGTTGGCTTTCTGATTGTTTGAGTCAAGGAGGGTATCTGTGTTCTTCTTCCTTCTAAATGTCTCTCAAATGTAAGCTGCTAGGCCCAGTTTTAGGTAAGGATCTATTTGGAG
This sequence comes from Guyanagaster necrorhizus, assembly GCF_019112545.1. Taxonomy (NCBI): domain Eukaryota; kingdom Fungi; phylum Basidiomycota; class Agaricomycetes; order Agaricales; family Physalacriaceae; genus Guyanagaster; species Guyanagaster necrorhizus. Next base: position 875,127 of record NW_025064892.1, read on the forward strand.
GCTGAAAGGAGACTCTAGCAGAGGGAGAGATGTTGTGGAAGAAAAGGTCAAATGTGATATTGTGTAGAATTTATTGAACCTGCTGGAATACTTGATAGTGCCTGACTATCCAAGCAATAACTGATTGGCATTCTTGACAAAGCTGGATAGAAGTCTAAGTAGCATTTTGATAATAGAAGCTAAAAGCTTAAAAAAGTTATCAGTGAGATTGGGGGTAGTAGTTTGTGCAGGTGGCATTTGATTTTCTTCATGCTTATTATGTGTAAGAAAAGAGAAGCAGCAGCTTTGAGCTAATTGTTAGACTCAAGTTGCACATAATCAAAACATGTGATAAACTAGTGCTGTATTATGTTTATACAGTCACACTAGAGTTCACTTTACTGTGCTTTGTTGACTAATATGCTTCAAAGCCTTTGCAAAAAAGCTTGAGAGTGAAATGATATGAATAAACTTTAGCTTGAAGCTGAGATTATATAGTGAGAGCTATTCTACTTATATACTACTCATTTATTGAGATAAATATAATACTACTTATTGTATCTGTCCAAGTCATTGTGCTCATTATTCTTGAGCATTGATATTGTCTACAAAAGAGCTGTTATGCTTTGTTGAGTGTTGTCATCATGTTGAAAGACAATGACAGACTTAGCTTGCTAAGCTAGTTCCATAATCCTAAGTGCTAGTCTAGGCACTCTAATTAAGCATAAATAGGGGTTAAAATAAAGAGAAAAGGGAAAAAATCATAACACTAAGTCATTGAGAAGGAAAAGTGAAAGGAGAGAGGAACTGAATTTCAGAAGAATTTTGGCAAGTAATCCCTCAACATATATGCAGACAAGTTTCCAATATTTTCTTAACTAAAGTAGATAATACTAAAATAGTGCATTCTAAACCAGATATTATATCTACCAGTACTAAAACATTCTCTGTAGGAACTGATAATAAATATTTGCTGCTCAAAATAGAAAAAAGTATGTAAAAAGACTAAAATGCTCTCAAGAGTCAAACTGGGTGAGCAATACCTTATAAAATGCATTTTATTATTCTGCCAAAAACTAAAGAAAAAGCACAGGAGAAAATTGAATCTAAACCATATATGCTAGAAGCAGAAAGCTGATAAATATTGATCAGCTCAAGAAAGAGGGCAAATGCTTTAACTGCAGACAGAAAGAATATTTGTCAAAAGACTATCTAAAGAAGAAACACATCTGAGAAGACATATAGATGCAGATCACTGAGTTGCAAAAAGAGGCTGACAGACTGAAAGAGTTAAAAAAGGATATAAAAGTCAAGAAAGTAAAAGATGAGGCTGATCAGTGAGTAATTCCACTGGATCAGCCAAAGGACTTCATGGTGTGTCTCACAAAGCTGCTAGATAGACTTATGGTACTTCTGTAGTTATACCTAAATTATGCATGCATTTGAATATACTCCAGTCCACTATCATAAGACCACTAAAAGAATCACCAGAAGACAAAACTCAACTGCTTATGGGCTGAACAAGGAGAGCAATCCCCATTGACTGGCTGAGACCATTCAACACTGAATGGACTTAGTGTGTCATCAAAGATGCTGGGACTGAAGAAGAAGCAAAGATGGTGCTCAAGAATTAGATACACTAAACAAGAGCAGAAGAAGTAATCAACAAAATAGTTGAGAGAATGAGAGAGGCTAAAAGGTGTCAGGTATTAAAATGGCTCAATAAACTCTGAGGGTCCAAGAAATACATATGATAACAGAAGACCCCAGAGCAGAACTTAATCACTAAAGCCCAAATTGAAACACTCACTTCCTGCTCTATATATGTGGTAACAGCTCTGATTAATAGTGACTGTACCAGAAACTCAATAAATCATATTTTCATCAACAAGCATAGTTTACCAATGTAATCCACTGCTGCCTCTATTTCTGTCTACAATGCAGATGAAACAAAGAATTAGACTGACTCAATAATCAAATTCATCAAACTCTGATTAACTATCAAGAATTACTTCAAATGAATTGACCTGACTGTCACCAACCTCAGAACTAAGGAAGTATTCCTTGGCCATAACTGACTAATACAGCACAATCCTCTGGTTAACTAAGAGACTAGAAGGATTACCTTTACATGGTGCTGATGTTGCAAAATCCCCTTTGAACTGCCAGATAAAGATTCTGAGGAACAGTGAGATAAGGAGATAGAGAATGGAGAAACCATTCTTGCTGTCAATATGAAGCAAGTCATACATGTCTGAGCCATACACTCTGTGAACAAACTAGCTGCAAAGGCTAATAAAGAGTGAGAAGAGAAGATGTTTGAGAAGATAGTGCATGAATATGCCTGAGACTATCTGAACCTATTCAACAAGGAGAGCTTTGATAAGCTACCAGATTCAAAGCCATGAGATCATGCCATTAAGCTAATCCCAAATGTGAATGCTAACCTAGACTGCAAGACACACCCTCTCAGCTATCTAGAGCAACAGAAGTTTGACAATTTCCTAGAAGAAAACCTCTTTAGCAGATGCATTTAATCCTCTAAATCTCTTATGGCATCCCTCTTCTTTTTTATCAAAAAGAAGAATAGAAAGCTTTGATTCATATAGGATTACCAAAAGTTAAATGAGATAATGATCAAGAACTAATATTCTCTTCTGTTAATCTCAGAACTGATGGACAAATTATAGAGAGCATGCTATTATACTAAGCTAGATGTCAGATAGAAATACAACAACATACAAATCAAGAAGGGTGATAAATGAAAGGTAGCCTTCTGGACTAACTGAAGACTGTTTGAACTAAGCCTTAATGAATCATCTATTTTCAGCCTATATGGGAATCTTTGTGGATGTTTACTTTAATAATATTGTGATATACTCAGATAGCTTAAAGGCTTATGTTCAGTATTGTAAAATTGTATTTGATATTCTTCATCATGAACAGCTATATCAAATACAATTTTGCAATACTGAATATAGACCTTTAAGCTATCTGAGTATATCACAATATTATTAAGGTAAACATCTATAAAGATTCTCATATAGGCTGAAAATAGATGATTCATTAAGGCTTGACATGTCATAAGTATATTGCAATCTCTCTGTTGCATAATCAGATTGACCATGTTTCTATCTAATATAGTCACTGCAGTGCAGAGGACATGTTTTGTTATCATACAAATCTGTTTATATGCTGCCTGCAAGTTGAAAATAAAATATCAATAATGGCTAAACACTCAGTATAGTTAGTATTTTATCTATTGCTAATAATAGGACTATCATCTTGAACATGTTTGCATTTCATTCAGGCAAGTCAAACATGATATGAAGCTTAGACATTTTTTTTGCTTATAGAGCTTGTAGATATAAAGCATTAATATCATATTTCTAGCAGTAGTGATCTGTCATCAATCTGTCTTTAAGTAATCTGTTTTTTTCTGTATCCACTATTGTAACAGAGATTCTAAACAATATGATAGACACTAATAGTATGTCTTTTTCTCATCTTTTATAAAAATGGAATGGTTAATGGCATGAAAAGATAGTAATAAAGATTTAGCTGCATTCTCAAACAGTCTAGCCTTTTTGGTGTAATCTGTTATCTATTAGTGGACTCTATCAAAGATGTTTCAAGAATAATATTATATTGAGACAAATTACAAATATTAAAATACCATCATTCTGAATGACAATATTGCTATAATACCAAAGTTTATATGAGATCTTGAGCCCTAAACAGTGAGATGCAGAACTATAGATTTTTCAAGTTTGATTTTTTTAATTTTCAGCTGATTTACCAGCATTATTGATATAAAATCCTCTAATGAGCCACTATTTAGAAGTGTCTAGCTTTTATGATTATTTATCTCAACTTTTACTATCATTGAGAGAGAAACAAGATGAGTGAAATCTCATAGAGTATCTATATTCTTTTTAAGACTGATTAAAGGCTCTCAACTAATAGATCTCAAATATACTCCTAGAGATATTATCTCCTCATAATTATTTAATGTATGTTGTGATAAAGTGATCTGAGGTTTCAAATTAATCTCCTTCTAATTGGTCTCTATTCTATAAAGTCTAATTTAAGAATTATTTAATAGATTTCACTAAGAACCATAAAACTCATTCTATTGAATATGAGTCAAGTACTAATTGAACAGCTGAAACTTTTAGCACTTTATAGTCTTGCATGTGAGCTTAAATTGATGATTCAATAACTCATCCTGTATAATAAAAACATTTTAGGACTGATAATTCACTGTGAAGCATATCATAAAATTATCACTGCTTAATCCAGCATTCAAGAATTTCTCAATAAAAGTATATAGTATGTTATCCTCATAATCAGCATAGCAATCAATCTCAGAGTATTCTAACTTTCTAAAGCAGTAACTATGATATCAAGCTGTAATCTGTTTCGATTTTATCATAGAGATAGACATAATAATATTTTCTCAATCATTATATTAGTTATCTAAAACTACATATTAGTCTCCTCTAACTTCATAGACTACAAAATATTATAGACAAGTGTCTAACCAAGTGGTCTCATCTCTGGAGTAAAGTATATTGTATGCTAAGTAATGTTTAGATACCAACTCATATATATCACTTATTAATATTTATAAGAATTTCATAATCTGCTTATTGGACTAATTCAAGCTGTCAGCCTTTTATGTACTAAGTCTTGAATATTTGATATTCTTCTATGGCTGTTATTTTGATCTCCATTTATAGAGACAAACAGATATGGCTTTTATTAAATTTCTCTTAATGCTGACCAGTTTAGAGATCTTCTCATCCTCTAACTCAGATTCATTGTCAATATTATATTTACAAGCTAATTCACAAGCAGAATCACATGTATTATCCATATAATATTCTGTGAAATAGGTGAATGCAAAATTCAAGAGTTTGTGTATTTTTATACTATTTAACTGTAGGTTAAATTGTATATCAGTCTTGCTTGCTAATTGAGTCATCTCATCAGCTTTCTTGAGAGCTACATAGATATTGGCAGATGAAAGACCAGAAATACCTAAATATTTGCTATGGATCATCTGCTTATCTGAGCATTCTCTGTGTCCAGTCTTATTATATCAAAAACACCAGTCTTCAGCCAAGTATTCTGCTTTCTTCTTAGATAAAGTTTTCTCATTTTAATATTTTTTCTTTTTATAAGAGTTATTCTAGTTCTGAAAGCTTGAATCAGCAATAGTGCTAAATTAAATTTCATATGTCTTCTGTATTAAATTCAGTCTTGCAGGTTTTGAGAAATTATCATACTTAGTATGAGACACATTATTGTACTTGTCATTTTCAGTCATAAGATTGATGCACAAGTTACTTATATGACAATTATACTTATAGTTGTGATGTTAAATTTCTTCTATACTGATCTGAGCAATCTCAATAATTTCAGCTATATTAGAAATCTCATTTTATAAATTAATTTTTTAATAGTATCTTCACATGAGTAGCTCAGTCTGAATGATCTAATAAAGCTCACACTAAAGCTTAATGACTTGAATTCACTTGGATTTATTCTTCAGCATTCTAAACTAACTATATAGTTTGAATATATAGTTTTAGATATGTCTAAGACTCTAGAAGCATTTTGCAATTTTATGACAGATTTCAATATAATAATTATATAGAAAATACTAATTAAATAATTTGTCATAGAAATATATAAGTATCCAGTCTTTATAATCTGCACTAACATTCTGAATAAAAAATCAGCATGTTTCTCTCTTTAAGAAGTGAGCAACACAAAACACTTCATTACAGTGAGATACCTCAGCTGTCTTCAAGTATTATACAGCTTTTTGAATAAATATTGCCAAAGCTTCAGAGTTTGAACTATCATTATATAGTATAGAAAGTATGGAGTGATTATTTCTAATCTGTTTATGATGTTTTTTATCCTTGTGAGACTTTTTAAAACTAGTTGCAATATTATTAGAGTCATCTTTTTCACTATCAGATGATAATGAGTCTGAGAAATCATTATCTGAAGAGTCTGAATCTCCTGCTGTGACTTTATCAAGAGTCTAATCTAGAAAGCTAATTAGTGCAACTTAGTCTAGCACATGAGCTGAATCTGCTATTGATTATAAGTATGGTCACAGTAGGATTCATATATACTGGATGTAGAGCAGCATTAATTATATGCCATCATTGGCTGTCAATGTTAATATCATTCTGATTGAATCTTAGAAATGTGGTCAGTTTATTTTGGTTGTCAATAATCATACTCTTATTCTAAGAAATATAAGATAGAGAGAGTATTAGTTGATTAGTTAAACCTATAGCCTGCTTATATCTGTCTAATATTTCTTTGGCCTTATCAGAGCAGTGTCTACTTCAGCTGCATAACTCTTGATGAAGACTGCTTCCTTTCACTTGTTACAATCTTTGATCTTGTATTTAGCTTCACAGAATATATAGAGGTTGTTTTGATAATAGTGATCTTTTTCTTTTTGAGTAAGATAACTATATTTGTCTAGCTTGTCAGCATAAGGTTTAAAAGTGGTTTTTGGAGTGGAGCTAGAGTTTGACAAAAAAGTGTTAAGCCCTTTGAATTTGAGGTTAGAAAATAGGTCAGAAGCTTTATTGTTTTAATTTTCATGGCTAATTTTGATCTTCTGAGTTCAGTATTAAATATCAAGCTTTTAAGTAAAAAAATGCATGTTATAAAGATTATTAGACTTTTTATAGTGAGCCATGTCATTCTTGATGCAGATGCCGAAGCTATGGTAGAAGGTATAGTGGAGGAAGTTATCTCTGTACTAAATCTGTAAGGCATACTGACTAAATTAGACTATATACTTCATAATCCAGTCTCCATCATACATTCAGAGATGCTCTAATGCATTTTTAGCATTTTTGATAGCATTAAAAAGGCCAAAGTTACTATAAGGCTTATTCAGAAAGGCTATATAAGAGAATTGCTAGGTTAACAGATTCTACAGATTAAAGTTAAGGATATCTAGTTTAAACCAGTTAAGCATAGTGCTGGACAAAAAGAAAATAGTGTAGTTGACTTTGTTGACATCTACTGCAAATACAGCAGATCTATTATTGAAGTTTAACTAAAGAGAAACAATAAAAGCCTTCAATTTGTGAGAGTTAGAGCTATCAAAGAGTCTCAGTTTTTTTATTTTGATATAGATAGTAGCAGGCTTGAGGTTACTGAGAGAAATGGAAACTCTTTACAGCAGGTTTATAAATTCCTATAATATATCCTACTGGTTTGAGTTGTTGTTATTTTTTAGACTATCAGAGCTGTTTAATCTGCCAAGTTCACTTGAAGAAGAGTTTAATGAGTTGCTGCTTAGTCCACAATAGATAAAAGTATAAATAAAAGTGTCATCACCTTCACCCTCAAAGTCTGAGCTGTCTGAATTTCTATATATGTTGCTCAAGAATAAAGAATCTGTAATAGAGTCATTTTGAGCACCATACATTGTGCTAGCCTATTGAGCTCTATTGGCTGGAATACTGATAGTATCAAAAGGGTTAAAAGAGTCATTATAGTTAGATTAACAAGCAGTGAAGCTAGAATGAGTGTAGGTCTCTCTATAGAAGGGTTATTCTTTATTAAAAGCCAATCCAAAGAGGTCTAATTATTTCTTCAAGATAGAAGTCAGAATGTCTTTTATGAAAAACATGTTGGAATAGGTAGGCTGAGCCTGTTTAGAATCTACTTCTGTAGATTGAGTAATGTGGTGGATATAATGTAGAAAATTCTTGACTCAAGAGATTGAATTTCAATATACTATTAAGAATGTACCAATTGATTGGACTTGAGTGCACATGTAGAAACTGATAGACTGTGTGAGCATTAATGAAGCTATTGGCAATACTATTCTTGAGTTGAGATCCAAAGGTTTTTAAATTGATAGAACAAAGTCTATTGAAGATATGAGGAGAAAAATGTTCTTTAGAGCAAAATCTATTAGAGAAGAAAAAGAGAACTCAGAATTGAATACAAAAAATAAATAGCTATCTAAGTTAATATTTGAACTGAGTGTCTATAATAATTGTATTTGATTTATATACTAATAGTAGCTAATTCTGAGTTAGAGTCTATTAGATTCTGATGTCAACTATTCACTATTATTTTTGAGGTTTAGATACTAGAATATAAAATATGAATGTGAAATAATAAAGGTAAAATAAAATGAGTAGGTAATGGAAAATAATTAAAGGCTGATGAAATTTATTAAGTGACTGGTTGAATTTTAAATTGAAGTCAGTGTGAAGCAAAGGCCAATAAGCATGCATATAACAAAGAGTGAGGCTATAAAGGATTTAGATACTTGGATTCTTTCACTGGTCAAGTTATCATTGAGAAACTTGTCTAGCTCCTCTTATTCTGTCTGTTTAAGCAAGTATACTTTGCAGTTTAGGTTGATGTTGGCATTGAAGACCAGCTTAATTTTATAGTTCCAAGACTTTTGTGACAATAATTCATTAAAGTTTTTTTTACTAAAAATATCATAATAGTCTCTGTAATATTCAGAAACCATTTTTTCAAATGACTGCTTTAGCTTTTTCATCTAAGTTTTAGCTGTCAACTTGTTGGACATAGTTTCTATTGTCTGCATCTCTATAATAGACTAGAAGTTTACTATTAAAAAAATATGTCTACTGCTGTTTAATGCAAGTGTATCCATGAAATGATTTCTCTGCTTTTTTAATCCATCCACAGATTGTGCTTTTTGAGCTAATCATATTCTAGAAATACTTTTTAGTCATAAAGACAAATGATAACAAAATCAATTTATTTAACATGCTTATTATTTGTAGTCATTTGGAGTTCACACTACTCCAATATAAAGCCTCCTGTATTGAGCATTTTATCAGTATTGTAAACTGAAATGGGTCTAATGATCTTTCTTCTAACAAAGTTTTCATCAATAGAGCTGCTCATACAGTCACTATCTAGAAATTCTTTTATGTTAACCATTTAATGAGTATCTAGTGTCTCCAGTTGTATATAGATGACAGTCTTATTGTCTCTTTTTCTTTCTCAGATATACTTTTTAGATTGAAATAACTCTTCTATCACTTATATTTCTTGTTGATTTTTCTGAGATTGTCAATTATACTCTGATTTGCTTTGATCAGTCTCTTTGGGTGAATTCATCCTTTTAACATTATTAGCATAATAAGATTTTCTGACTTCTCTAATGCATGTAATACTCAGACAGCTGTGCTAGACTTTTTTCATTTGATTGGCTTGATGCCACTCATAATAGAGTGCTCTTTCTTTGAGTACTCTATAATTTGTTCAAATTAGAGCTTTTCTTTGGAGGGTCCATATTATTCAAACATCTTTTGTTCTTAAATCAATTGATATGATATATCATCTTCTTCATTTGATACTTTCTTTACTGTAACTAGTGAAATGCATCAAATTAAGAGTAGAATCTTTAATGTCTAGTCCTCTAATAATCACTTATCAGTTTGTAACTTTTATGGTTTTTTCTTTTTAACACTAAACAGAAAGATAAAATGCATTTTATAGAGTATTGAAAAGATGGTTACATATGCAAGCTAGAAACTGATATAAGAAAAAACTATCTACTAATCACACCTATACTAATATACATATACAACACTCTTAGTTTATGTTAGACTCAAGCATTACATGAACAGGAACACATGATAGACAGATGTCACCTCACACTTCAGGTGATCAACTGAATCCACTGATGCATATCCTGATCAATATATCACAAGGCCTAAAGAATCGGCTTGAGAGTAGAATGAGATGAATAAACTTTAGCTCAAAGCTGGAGTTTCCAGCAAGAGCTAGCAGTCTTAAATATGGTACAGCATGTGCTAAAAATACTATTACTTATTGTGCATTTCTGAGTCCATTGTGCTCATTATCTTAGTGCATTGCTATCATACACAAAAGGGTGATTGTGCATTGTCAAGTGGTGTTGTTGCATCAAAAGATAATGATAGACTTGGCTAGTTGTGATGACTAAGTCTTGTTCCACAGTTTTAAGCACTTGTCTTTAGTGCCCTGACTAAGCCTGAATAGAGGTTAAAAGTGAAGAGAAAGTGTAAAAATTATAATATTACCCTCTCTTTAAGACTATTATCCTGATGGCTTAATTTAGGGATAATTTGTAGTTGTATATGGCCTTGGCTGTATCTGTTAACTTTTTGTTAACCCATTGGTTGGATTTTGGTCTGTACCCTTTCTAGCTGACTAAATAATCAACTGTTATGGTTGTCCTGCTCTCTTTTGCTCTGACTTTTTATAGTTTATGATTTAATACCTAATTGACTTCATAATGTTCTTTATCATTGTTTCTTTTTAGGGTGTGGGAGGTGAAGGTGTGTTGTGTCTAGCCAGACTTTGTTATTAGGTGTATATATATATATAGTCTAGCAGTGTTTGTCATATTGTGCTTTTATTGTTTTGGCAGCTTTTTTAAGGGCTGCCTGTGTTTTGGTGTGGATCTTTGCCATTTCAGTGATGAAGTCTGCAGATACAGAGATCAAGGTGTGGTGCCGATTGGTGTGACTGGGGTTGAGGTGTCAGCTGTAGTTGACAAAAAAAGAAGTCTTATCTATTGCAGAATGGACCTGATTATTGTGTTGGAAAGTCATGAGAGCTAGCCACTCCACTCAGTCATCTTGTCTATAGTTTATAAAGAGTTAGAGATACTTCTCCATCTTTTGATTGGCCCATTCTATTTAGCCATTGATCTGTGGGTGGTATGCAGTCGAAGCATTCCATTTGATATTTAGAAGGTGATAGAAGTCATTTAGAAACTTAGAGATGAATTGCAGTCCTCTGTCTGAGATGACCATTTGGAGCATGCCATATTTGGCATAGACTTCATCTTGTAAGATTTTTACCCATTCTTTGGAGGTCAATTCTATTGAGCAGGCAATCAGGATGATTGCTTTTGAGAATTGATCAACTATGATGATGATAGCATCATAGCTATTGCATTCTAAAAGTCTGGTAATCATGTCAACCAAAATATGAGTCCATGGTGACAAAGGGATCTCATTCAGATGTAACAGAGCAGCTTGGGCCTGTGTTGATGATTTACCCCACTGACAGACTTTGCATGCTTTGACATATGCAGTGATGTCATTACCTATTTTAGGCCACTAATATTCTCATAATATGAGCTCTTTTGTCTTTGCAATCTCCAGATGCCCTGCTGTTGTGTGGTCATGACAGGTGGCAATGATTTTCTCATGCAGTTCTTGGTCTCAGAGAATATAGATCTGCCTGTTATAGCAGATCATTCCTCCCTTCTTTGTCATCTTTTGTTCATAGTTGAGAGATGGTGCTATCTGCTGATCCCATTTATGGCTGTCTCTGGTAGTGCTCTTGATCCACTTATAGATCTCCTCCTCTGTGGATATTATCATTACTCAGAAATGTTGGGATTGGAGGAGTGTTACTCTTTCATTGTCTTGTTTCCCTTGGTCATGATCTGCTTGTTGGCTAAAGAGGTCAGCCTTCTTATTTGCTGTACTGGCTTTGTAGTGGAGGGTGTATTGGTATTGGCTGAGTTTGATCACCCACTGTGCTTGTCGTCAGTTCAGTTTTTGTGGCTGTTGGAAATAATGAAGATTTTGATGATCTGTCTAGATCTTGAAGACTTTGACAGCACCAATTAAATAATGTTGCCACTCCTCCAAAGCAAGCATTATTGCTAACAGCTCCTTGTCATATATCTCATAGTTTCATTCTATAACTGAGAGTGCCTTTGAAAGGAAAGCCACTGATTGCCACCTGCTGTTCTGTTCCTGAGATAGCACTGCTCCAATTGCTCCTTTGTTAGAATCTGCTTCAATGCAAAACTTTCTCTTCTGGTCTAAGATAGCAAGGATTATATCCTCGGCCAACCATCTCTTGAGGTTGATAAAGGCAACTTGTTGAGAGGGTCTCCAGATCCAAAAGGTGTTCTGTGAGTTGTGTCATAGATTGGACTATCTTGCTGTAGTCTCGAATAAATCACTGATAGAAATTTATGAAGTTCAAGAAGGATTGGAGCTCCTTCTTTTTTGTTGGGACCAGCCATTCTGTGACTCCTGTGACCTTAATGAGATCCATTTATATACTTTTCTCACTAATGATAACTTTAAGATACTCAGTCTCAAGTATCTTGAACTTGCATTTCTCTGCTTTGAGAAATAATTTGTGCTTTCTCATTAGAATTAGCACCTGTCATACTAGCCTCCTATGCTCCTTCTTTGTTTTTGACATGATTAGGATATTATCAAGCTATATAGTGACTTTTCTAGTAGAGATGAGATTCTTGAAGATGTCATTCATCATCCACTGGAATGTGGCTGGAGAGTTGGTGAGTTTGAAGAGCATCATCATGGGTTCAAAGAGTCTCCAGTTGGTTCAGAAAGCTGCCTTTCACTTGTCTCCCTCCTTGATCTGCATATTGTTGTACCTCCACCATATGTCAAGCTTCATGTAGTATTGCACTCCTCATAACTTATCTATAAGTTCTGAAATTAGAGGTAGCAGATAGCGATTTTTGATCATCATCTCATTTAGCTTGCAATAGTCTTGTATGGAATGGAGTTTGCTATCTTTCTTCTTAACAAAGAAGAATAGTGACACTATGGGAGACTTTAATGGTCAAATCCTTCTGCTTGATAAGTTTTCATCAAGAAACTTATTGAGCTCTTGTTGTTCATTGTTCTCTAGCAGATAAGTTTTGCAATTGAGGTTGGCATTAGCATTTGGGATTAGTTTGATTGCATAATTCCAAGATTTAGATGTCAGGAGTTCATCAAAGCTCTCCTTCTCAAATAAGTTCTTGAAGTCTCAGGTCCATTCTAGGACTATCTCTTTGAATGTCCTTTCTTTCTTCTGCTCATTTGTCTTTGCTGCCAAATTGTTGGTGTGATGGATGGCATGGATATGAATTTCACACTGTAGATCAATGGCAAGGATAGTTTCCCTATCCTTCATTTCTTTGTTTCATCAATCTTCTAGGTCTTCATCTGGCAATTTGAATGGAAGCTTTTAGTACTTGCAGTAGGCAAAGGTTATCCTGCCAGTCTTCTAGTTGATCAGCAGATTATACTTGATCAGCCAGTTATGTTCCAGGAAGACTTCTTTGGCCTCTAAATCAGTTACTGTGAGGTTGATCTGCTCAGAATGGTTGTTGATTGTGAGTTAGAGTTTGACAAACTCAATAATTGATCCAGCCTGATTTTTGGTTTCATCAGCATTATAAATGGAAATCAGGGTGGCTGTGATTCTTGTGGAGAGTTTGTTCCTTTCTATGAAGGTTTGATTAATAGAGCTTCCTGTGCAACCACTGTCAATTAGAGCAGTTACCATGTGTTTGGAGCAGGTTGTTAATGTCTTTATTTAGGCTTTTATGATAGGGTCTCATTCCATTGTTTTGGCCTGGTGAATGAACTTTTGTGATCCTCACAGTTCATCAAGCCACTCTAAGGCTCAGCATCTTTCTACTGTCCTTAGTCCTTTGATTGCCTCATCAACTTCTTTGATCTTGGTTTTGTGGATCCAATTTTGAAGTATGGCTTTTGCTACTGCTTTATCCTTGACTTCTTTGATGGTTCTCCATGTCTATTTGGTATCAAATGGTTTGAGCCATGTGATGGGGCTCACTGCCCCTGTTTAACCTGTAGGCAGTTGAGCTGTTTCTTTCAGCAATTCTTTGATGTGTGTACTCAGTAATTGGGGTATATTCGAATGTGTAAATATCATAGACATAGGGGCAGCTACAGAAATACTATTAGTCCAACTAGCAGCTGTTGATTGCACACCATAAGGTCCTTTGGCTGGTTCAGTGGAATCACTCACTAACTGACCCCATCTTTTATCTCCTCCACTTTGGTTTCCATTCCAAGGTCTTCTTCCTCCTTTTGTAATTCAGCGATCTGTGCTTAAATATCCACTTGGGTTTATTTCTTCTTCAGGCAATCTTTGGCCATATGCCCTTTCTGTCTGCAGTTGAAACACTTTTCCTCCTTCTTCATGTGGTCAATGTCCATTGGCTTTCTATGTCTCATGTATGTGGTTTCAGTTCCGGTCTTCTGCATGCAATAGATAGGGGCCATCGAGGGTCCTGATAATTTTCTGGCAGTTGTCTCTAATAATTTAGAGTTGTTCAGAGTTGGTGAGGTTAACTTCTTCAAGTAGTCTTGTAATGTTGATGATTCTGCTTTCTGCCTTTGTTGCTTCTTATACATCTTAATGATCCATTTCTTCCACTTATTATAGCCAATAGGCATCAGAGCCTTAATGCCAATGGCCAAAATCATCATGACATATGAGGGGAGAACTCCTCTCTTGAGGGCCTCAACCATCCTTCTCTCATTTCTGGTGTCATCCTAGATCCTGGCTAGTTTTGCAAGTTGTTCCAACTCATCAAAGTAATCAGTTGCTGCTTTATCCTCTATCTTGTATTCTTTGATCTTTTATTTGTGTACTTCTTATACTGCCAGATCAATGAATTTATCATGCAGCATCTATTTGAATATTGGCTATGAGGGATACCAATAATGCTCCTGAGTCATCAATCAGAAGTTCAGGGAGATCAGGATCCATCAGGCTTTTACCTTCTCTTCAAGGTAGGAGACAGTGAATACCACTTTGTTCATGTCAATTTTGAGGAATCTGATATAAACTTTGAAATATTATTCACAGTTGACTAGAAACCTGTCAATATCATCAGATGCTCCTTTAAAGGAATAAGACTTGCAGAGTAAGTTGGAGGGATATTATAGTACTACAGCATTGGCAGATAATACTCTCATAGGATTGGGCCAGTCAGAGAATGGAGGATGCCACCATTCCGCTGGTGGCTCTGGGAATGAGTGAAGAGAATTGTCATTTATGACTGAGCTCTCTTGTGGGGCCACTTCTTTTCAGACTATGACTCCATTTCAAATGGTAAATCCTAGTTATACAGCCTCAGAATCATCTCAGACTGGCTCCTTCCCAGCACTGCTTCTGCTTGCTTCATCAGGTGGAAGCTGGGTCTCCAGAACTCAGCTTCCTTTGCTAGTCTAAGAGTTTCAGTATGAGATCAGCATGCTATCTGGCTGTGGTCAGGATCTTGTCAGTCAGATTGCTATTGATCAGGACAAAGGAGTGGAGTCTGAAAACATGCTTCAGATGGATGGAGCCATGTATATGGCTCATTTTGAGGTGATGGGGGGTGATTACAGCATTGATCATATAGGTTCTGACACCTGATAGGCCAGCAGTCTTTGAACTTGGTCCTCAGGATGTTTCTTGTTATATTGCACCACAGCATAGTCGGTTGCTGCATATCTTAGGATTTCTGTTTTCTCATCAGATGTAGAATGAAGATATAATTGTCCAAGTCATGATGCTACTCAGGTAGCATTGTGCTATAAAAAGTTTACCCTCTGCAGGTAGAATTTCTGATACTCCTGCACCCTTGCTTCTTGTATTGCTTTCTCCAGTTCTTCTTTATCAGTGTCTTTCTGTAGCTTATAAGCCAGTTCCCCCCCAAGGCATGGGGGCTCACTGCTTTCAGTCCTCTTGTCTTTCTCAGCCTCATTGTCCCTCTCTTCCTTGAGGAGAGAAGTAGTGGACAGATTATAAAAACTCTCCTTGTCTCCATACAGTCATACTGTTGTCATCAATCTGCTGCTGCAGCTGGGTGCTGGGCTCAGCAGTGGGATCTAAGAAGTCTGAGGTATTGAGATAGATGGGAGTGGGCTGACTTCCAATATCAGAGTCATACTGATTCCCTCCTGTCACTTTCACTCTCATCACTTGCTCACAATAGAGCTGGACATTTCCTTGGTACCTGTCATCAAGGAGCTGTCTGATCACTCTACTCCTGAGAAACCCTCAGAGAGCACAAGCAGAGATATGGGCAGTGCCAGAGACTCATAGTCCATAATGTCTGAGGACAGACTCATTGTCTTTAAACATGGTGCCAACACTGAAGGTTTGTTGGAGAAGAGGATATTGTGGGGTTGGAGGGCATAAGATGATTCTTTAGACATCATTCTGAGTTGGAGAAGGGACTCTGCCCCTTCTGGCCTTGTCAGCTGTGAGAACTTCTGTGCCTGCCCAGTGCTCAGAGGTCTAAGGGTCAGAGTCAGTGGTACTCAGCTCCCTAAAGACCAGGATTGAGAGCAAACAGTCAGCATGGACTGGCATGAGTACCAATATGACCTTGTGTCAGAGCTTATACTAGTTGGATATGTCAGCCCTTACCAACTGATCTCTTTTGACGTTTTGCTGCTGCTCTCTGTGCTAGCAATCATACTCAGTAGCCCTTCTGGCCTGTCCCCTGAGGATGAGGCACTCCTCAAGCTCACTGCAGGCTGATTGGGGAAGATTACACTGTCATTGCTCCTTCTGTCAGAGAGCATCTTCATAGTTGAATGGGATGTTAAGATCCCATGTGGAGAATAGCTGATGGATGATTTCATTTCAGCTTTTCCAGATCTGTCACTCATCATTAAGCCAGTCAGAGAGGGCCTGTCTTATTCCACTGCTTGTCCCAATAGAGTGCTGATCTAAAGTGGGAGAGCTGTAAGGCTGACTTCTAGGTGATGTCTGATGGAATCTTAGAGCTAGCTGAGCAGCATCAAGAGAATCTCAGGCATAGTTAGCAATCCTGTTGGTTTGAGAGATGGTGGAAGGTTCAGAGGAGAGAGACTGCTGAAAGAAATCCTTGGACCCATGAGTTTCAGAATCCTGTGATGCAAGGGTCTCAGTCTCTGCTAGATCATCGAGGAGAATATCAGTGTTTTTCTTCTTCCTGATTGCCCTCTTGATGTGAGCCACTAGACTCAGCTTCAGATAGGGGACTGGTTGGGGGCTGGTGGGACATTCTTTGAGATTTGAGGATATCATGAAGGGGTAAGTCAGAGATTATGTTGTAGAGGATTTGGCAGATGTGCTGAAATTCATTGTAATGTCAAATAGCCCAGACAGTAATCAAGTGATATCTCTGACACAGCTAAATGATTACAAGTAAGCCTAAAAGTATTCTGATGATAGAAGATAGGAGTTTGAAAAACTCTCAATCAAAGTTCAGGTCATTTGGTGTTAGGACAGGCATTCAGTTTCTCAGCACAATTGGGCTTGAGAAAGAGAAGCTTAAAGCTTCAAGCTAATTGTTAGACTCAAGTGTCATGTGAACAGAAACACATGATAGACAGATGTCACCTTACACTTCAGGTGATCAACTGAATCCACTGATGCATATCCTGATCAATATATCACAAGGCCTAAAGAATCGGCTTGAGAGTAGAATGAGATGAATAAACTTTAGCTCAAAGCTGGAGTTTCCAGCAAGAGCTAGCAGTCTTAAATACGGTACAGCATATGCTAAAAATACTATTACTTATTGTGTGTTTTTGAGTCCATTATGCTTATTATCCTAGTGTATTGCTATTGTACACAAAAGGATGATCATGCATCATTGAATAGTGTTGTTGCATCAAAAGACAATGATGGACTTGACTAGTTGTGATGACTAAGCCTTGTCCCATGGTCTTAAATGCTTGTCTTTGGCACTCTGACTAAGCCTGAATAGAGGTTAAAAGTAAAGAGAAAGTGTAAAAATCATAATAGTTTATTAGAGATTATAATATAATAAGAGTAGTAATAGTCAATACAATCATCTTTCTAATGATCTACTGCATATAAATAGCAATACCACATGTATATATGTCCAAGATCTCTTTAAGTCTCAAAGCTTTTTATTTAAACAAGAGAGAAAATAAATATTGCTGAGCTTTAAGGTAAGAATACTGTATCTCAATATAATACTTTGAAACATTTCTATAAGACTCTCAGAAAGTTTCAAACACTGCTCAAACCAAACTCAAAAACTCTAACATATACAATATATGACTTAAAGCTTTATACTCTAAGTAAAAACACTTTATAAATATGTTTACAAGCATCAAAGAGTTTAACTTCATCCACAGACCTAAATAGTTCAAATCTCTGTGGATTTGTAGAAATAACTAAAAAAAAAGTATTAATCAAATCAAAGGGTTTGCTATCTATAGTGTCTCATATTATAAATGTCTCAAAAACTCAAAAGAGTGCTCTCCAGACACTACTTTTTTATTTTCAGATTAGAGTATAATTTAAAATCATTTATTAACTCAGACTAGAGTTTTACAAAAGCTTTCAATATTTTGCATAGTTTTCAAATAACCTTTAATGATCTCAATAAAAAGTCTATTCTTTCATTCAAAGTTACAAACTAATCCCAAAAGCTGAAGCATAAGGTCTTTATACCTTTATATTGCAATAGTGAAGGTCAAAAACTTTTATACTACTTTTATAATGCAGTATTTAAATAGGTTACTTCAGTACTTACTAAAACAAATCTAAAATATTAGTTTCAATAGATGAGACTTTAGAATAAAGTTCTATAAGAGTTATTTTCATGCATGCTATTATTTAACACATATATTCTATTCTGACTTGGAGCTGAGTCTGCTGTTTCCATGCAATCTGATATTAGTTAGCTTGATTGGCCAGCCTAGCTATAGGTCTCTTCACTTTTTTATTTTTTCAGAGCTATTAGATTATGCATAATATGCATTTCAAACCTCCAAGCTTATTTCTCTAATTATTATGTTCACATAATTCTTTTATTTCTCAGCTGACTATTAGAATATTTAAGTTTATCTCATTGTGTATCAGTTTTCTAATCTAAAAGATGTCTCCTTGTATATTAATATTTATATATCATAAATCAATATGATGTGAAATCTCATACAAAGTTTTAATCATATTTTGATTGTATTTTTTTTATTTTTAGTATATATTTTTTATTAGAACTCTTAAATTTTTTAAGATGCTATTGCATTATTTATTTTTGAAGAGTTTTGAGTGATAGATAGAGTACATAGATGATGGAGTTTTAGACATGCATAAAGCATGTGTTTTTTTTTTCTACAATTGAAACACCTTTTCTTTTTATAAAGAGCATCTATATCTATTGACTGTTTTATGCTTCTATATGTTACATCAGTTGAGGTCTTTTATCATCTTTTATCAATGCAGATCTCTTTTAGAATAATCTAGCTGCACTTATTTTAGTATTTTCTATCTCTGCAATATGGTTATTTTTTTCTGCAACATTGATACAGTAGTTATAGTCTATTCACAGGATTCAGCACTTTTATTTATTGTATATGATCAGAATGTTATTATCTTCTAATGCAATCATGTTTTTAATATTGATGCAGATGTATTCTCCATCTGTGCTAGTATGGTAGTTTCAATATATTGCACTGTCATCTGAGTTGAATAAGAGATTGATTATATACTGTTCAGTTGTTAGATTTTTGACCACAGTAGACAGACTGCTCAGAAATTAAATAAAGTATGTTAAACACTGAAAGATAATAAATAGTAAAAAAGAGCATTTATATTTATACACTTTTGAGATATTATTTTCAAGCATCTGTGAGTTAAATCTAAGAATACAACATTGACAAATTTGTAGCCTGCAAGCCATGTCTATATGCTAATAGCTATGTCCTAAGAAAGACTTTCTTAGATAATACTTCATGATGTATTTGATCATGCTAGCTTAGCTTCTCAAGCCATCATCATCTTTTATGTCATTACTCATGCTCTAAGGCAATTTCTCTACAATTATCATGTATATGATTATCACTAATATTTATTATTTTTTTAATTCTGACAATATCTTTTTCTGAACTACTATTATTTTCTCTGTTAATTATACAACCTTCATGGACTTTATCACCAGTCCATACTGCTCTTTCCTCCACTTTATTCATATCTTAATTATCAAGGAACTTGAACAACTAAACAATGACAATAGCTTTAACATGATCATTTTGGTCTGCAATTCAATGAATCTTTCACTCCTAGAGACTTTTTCAACTGCCATGTCCTCCATATTCCTCAGTCTCAAGAAGCTACATATAAACAATGCATCATTCTCTCTCATTTCAGAGGAGAATTTGACAACTTTCCTTTTTTTCATTCAATCTGACTGAAAAGACACATGTAGCTCTTGAATCATGCTCTTTCTTTACTCTGAGCTATGTAATCTGCATTCTGTCATCATGCAGATTTTTGGAGTCTGCATGTTTAGACTATAACTTGTGTGAGAAAAGTCTACCTCCAGAAGAAATGATGATATGCAGGCTACATGTCCAGCCTTATAATTTGCAAATTCTGCATAACACACTAGAATATGATAGTAACTAAAGATCATTAGTTAGTAGATGACTAGCTGAGGCTCCAAGCTGATAGTCATGCTAGTTACCAATACTAAGTCTAAAAGGGACTTTGCAAAATAATATGGCATAAAAATAAAAATCC